>NW_026294562.1:150051142-150223676 GCF_007827085.1 Peromyscus californicus insignis | reverse complement strand
ATACTATGTTTGTCCTTCTGAGTCTGGGTTACCTCACTCAAGATGATATTTTCTAGTCCCATCCATTTGCTTGCAAATTTCATGATATCATTGTTTTTTACTGCTGAGTAGTACTCCATTGTGTATATGTGCCATATTTTCTTTATCCATTCTTCAGTTGAGGGGCATCTAGGTTGTTTCCAGGTTCTGGCTATTACGAATAATGCTGGTATGAACATAGTTGAGCTTGTGTCCTTGTGGTAAGATTGAGCATTCCTTGGGTATATGCCCAAGAGTGTTATAACTGGGTCTTGAGGAAGACTTATTCCCAATTTTCTGAGAAACTGCCATACTGATTTCCAGAGTGGTTGTACAAGTTTGCATTCCCACCAACAGTGGAGGAGTGTTCCCCTTGTGGCATGCCATCTTTTTCCACTGAGCCATATCAGTGGTCCTGTATTCTACTCATTTAAGCTTTAATTGTTTTCAAATACTGACTTATTGTGTTACTCTATAAGGAATTAGTTTTATCTTTCTTCCTCCCTCCCTCCCTTTCTCTTTCTCTCGTTTGTTTGTTTTGTTTTTTTTTGAGACAGGGTTTCTCTGTGTAGCCTTGGCTGTCCCAGAGCATGCTCTGTAGACCAGGCTGGCCTCAAACTCTGCCTGCCTCTGCCTCCCAAGTGCTCAGGCTTGGTTGCAGCTCATGCTAGCTGCTGTCCATCTTTATAGACTTACATTCACATGTGTTGCTCTTTTCTCTGCTATATTACCTGTGTTTTATGTGACATAAGCAAATACTTCTTTTCAAATGGTTAGAATGTCTGACAGTGTTCCTAGCTTAAATTGTATCTTTTTCTTTGCTGTGTGATCATACTCAAACTTCATCCCTAGAAATTGGCAGAAAAGTCTGTGAGTGCTCTGGTGCTTACTCTACCAGTGCAGGCTAGAGCATGCAGGGTGCAGCTGAATTCAGGGGGACCCAGCATGAAGCTTTCCTTGCTTCTCCAGCTCTATAAGTTCTTGTCTGACACGGACAAATGGGAAGCAGTGTGGGGGCAAGTGCTTTCTTTTAAAGTAGAAGCTGAACATTGGTTTTTAGACAGGTGTCACCTGTCTGATAATATTCCAATTATGGAGGGTGTTTTTGTTGTTTTGTTTTTAATTAATTTTGGGGATCAGAGAGATGTTTCTGAGGGAAAAAACACTTGCTGTACAAGGCTGGAAGTGTGAGTTCCATCTCCAGAACTCACATTAAGATGGAAGGAGAGAACACTGTCCACATGGTTGTCTTCTTACCTCCACATGCACGCGGTGGCATACATTCCCACCCCATGCATGCAAACACATCATGCACACACACATTGATAATAAAGTTATTTTCTAGGTCGACATAGAAATAAGGGGTTTCATCATGGCATTGTCATGTGTCATCATACTTTTTCTCACTCATTTTCGACTTTCTTTTCCTCTTTCCAGCTGATGCCTGTTCCCTCTAGTTCTCCTCTTCTGTTCATCCATGTAAGAGAATACATGGCATTTTTCTAAGTCTGGCTTATTTTGCTTAACATGATTTCCAGTTGCATCCGTTTTCCCACACATGTCACGATTTTATTTTCCTTTATGACCACATGAATTCCATCTTTAGTACACCATTTTTTCATCCATTCATCTGCTGATGGACATACAGGCTCGTTTGGTTTCTTAGCTGTTGTGAACACTGAAGCTACAACTTGGATGCATGTGGCTTGTGATACACACACATACACACACACACATGATACACAGCCCTATAAACTTATTTTTCAAGGATAATAGTGACTTATATAGTCACTGTTCTTTTGTCCTCTGAGAATGTCAGTACATGAGTCTGAAGAGGAGGCTTAGAAGCTAAGTGCTAGTGCTTGCTGCTCTTGCAGAGGACCTGAATTTGATCCTGGCGTCGACATCAGATAGCTTACAACTCCAGATCCAGGGGATCCAGTGCTCCATTCTGACCTCTAGGTACCCCAGCACACACAAACCCAAAAATAAAAATTCTAGTAAGTTTTGTTTCCCAATTTGACTTAATGGCCTTGAAAAGTTGAGATTATATCCTGGTAGGTTTTGTTTTGTTTTCTACAGTGCTTAACAAATATTGGGGCCTTCCCCTAGCTAGTGACAGTTGAATCAACGTATCCAAGAATATTTGCAGCAAAGAGGTGAAGGGAAAGACTGTTTTCTGTTTTTTTTTTTTTTTTTTTTCCTTTCAGAAATGGCAAGTTCTAATCCTGCATACTCGGAGATGGAGGAAGGAGACCTGCCCACAGGGTTACAGTTACTGGATGGCTCGGTCCCTTCAGATAGTCCCTTGTTGATTGCATTTGCCATCCGGTTGGTTGTCCTGTTTGTTGTTTGTGGAACCCTAAACATCTGCAGTGTTTTTATGGCTTAGTATCTAAAGTTTGACTCACTTTACATATTGTGCAGCTTCTTATTAGAATATTTACTTTTATTTCTAGTGAGTTCATAGTATAACAAATCTTACTATGGCATTGAAGTTGGAGACTGATGTGCTCTGTTTTCAAATGCAGATTGTATGATAGATTTGGGGAGTCTGCCCTTCGAGCCTTCATCAAGTTTTATCCATCTATCTCACCTTCAGACATCGCACATCTTTGCCGTCATCATCCTGCTCAGTTTTTGGCCTATCTAGACAGTCTGGTGAAGTCAAGGCCTGAAGATCAGTGGTGAGAAGGCCTGTGTAGTCTCTGTTTTAGGTGGAGCATTGTTTCTATTGTATCCCATTCAGTTGTCACATTTTCACTGCCAGCTATCAGGAGGTTCAGGCACCTACTGTGGAAGATGAGGATTTGGGCAGTTTTATACCACCCCAGCACACACTTTACCCCCCTTCTCCTGCACAGCGTACACCACAGATGCACACATACCACACTTCACCTCCTGTCTGAGAGAGTCTCAGGTTCTCCGTGTAAAATTAAATCCTCCATGCTGGAGAGATGGCTAAGCAGATAGGAGCACTTGCTGCTCTTGCAGGGGTCCCAGGTTCCATTCCCAGCATTTACATGACAACTCACAACAGTCTGTAACTGTAGTTATAGAGATCTGAGTGGCCTGAGGTACTACATACATATGGTGCATTTACATGCAGTCAACACACACATAAAATAAAAATAAATAATCTTCAAAAAGCAAATAAATTCTTGACTCAGCAGGGGTTCAGCCAAAGCTGATTCTCCTTCAAATGCCAGTGATGCTTTTCCTTGCAGTAGCCCGGCTTTCGGGAGTGGATCTCTGTTCCTGCTTTTCTTTCAGGCCGGGCCATCATTTGTCCTCTCCATGACAGTAAACTCCCGATTAATGATAAGTCTGGAAGCTCTTCCTTTTCCATGTTTGCCACTCGGGCCCCCTCCTTCCCCACTTTCGTGCTCACACCCTCTTTCCCACCTCCCTGTCGCTTTTTCCTCATTGCCTTACAGCTTGCTCACTCATTTAGTGGACTGATAGTCTCACTAGCATCTAGCCGTTTGTGGTAGAGGAGCTTCCAAGTTATCCTTTATCATTTTCTTTACATCCACACACTTTGTTTTCCCTCATGAAGATCAATGTTATTTCTCCCCAACTTGTTCTCAGGCCATCCTTCCTTGAGTTCCTTCTACAACCAGAATCTTTAAGACTTGACTGGCTGCTTTTGGCAGTGTCCCATGATGCTCCGCCAAGCACAAGTACAGTAGATGATGAAGGACATTCCAGGTAAGCAGTCCTCCTCTGTGAACCTTCCCTCAAAGTGGAACTGATATTTTCCTTTGTAGCGTCCAGGCTCACTTTAGGAACAGCAGTAGAAAAACTTAACCAAATACTGGGAGTAACAAGATTGTGTATCCATGTACATTCTTGTAGTTCTGAATACTGAGAGGTTACAGACCCTGTAAAGATCTCACAGTTTCTTTCAGAAAAATGCACATTTGTGTAAAAATTTGCACATAACTTCAAAGAATTAAACTGGCCTCCCTGCTGTTCTTTTGGAGACCCACAGTGAACCCTGGATTAGCCCATTTTAAAGGACAAAAAAAAACTGTGTGTGTGTGTGTGTATGTGTGTATTTTCTTTCAAAAATGTGTCAATTAATTTGTAAATGTTGTGGGGCGTTTACCCAACCTTCCCCAGAGTTTTCTTGAGTGCGAGCAGCAGGAAATATTAGATAGAAGGATTTATTGCGGAGAATATCACGGAGATAAACAGATAGAAAATAAAGGATAGCCTCGAGAGGGCCTGGAACCTATTCCAACGGGCCCCGACTGTCTCTGCCCCTGGGTTTTTATAGAGACGCCAAGGGGTGGAGCAAAAGACCTCCTCCCCCAGCACAGCCAAGTGCAGACCATCCCAGACACCTGCACTCAGGCCTGTGGTCCTAATCATCCTCTATGCTGACATGCTGGGTAAAGCCACGAGGAACCCGAGAACGGGCTCCCACAGGTCCCCCTTTCTTAATATATAAAAAAAGTAACTATTAATGGCTTACAGCAATCTCCATAGCTGTTACACCTCCCAGTATGGGAGTAGAGGATGATGAGGATGGCATTTCTCTTTTGAATTAGGTCCAAGGTGACTACAGCAGTCTTAGCTGCCTCAAGCCCTTTCTAAGCCAAAAACTCTTAAGGCGACTACAAACTTAAAGAATCCCTTAGCTTCATCATTACCATTAACAGGTTAACATAAATATTGCTATACATAGTCACAATTCTCTCAGTCTTACAACACAAAGCAAACTCTTAACAGAACCATTTGAATTAGCATATATGGTGCTATATATAGTTAACAATTTTCTCCGTCTTACAACTTTAACTGTTAATCATTTGAATTTTCTTGCTAACAGAACATAGGAAAAACTTCGATGTATTCACATCAAACTTAAATATTCCTTAACTCCACAAAACCAGGGTGCATTAATATCAATAGGGTAAATATAATTTCTGCAAACATAATTCAACCTCATAACTCCTCCTTTTCTTTATATTTTTTAAACAAAATCTCAAACCTAGTTAGAAGAACCCAAACTCATACAATTCCTACAAACCCATATTGAAAAGCAATCTTCTCAATCTAACCATTAACACTTTGAAAACTTAGCAAAACATCCAAAAGCAGTTTCTTAATAAAACTCTTTACACTTTAAAAGTAGTCTCTTAATATACCCCATTTGCATTTCTTACTAACAAAAACATGACATTAATCCACTCAAACAACTTTTGAAATTAGACTAAGGAATATTAACTCTCCCCCTTTTCTTTATAATTTAAGCAAAATCTCAAGCCTAGTTAGAAAACCCAAACTTTTCCATTTAAACAGTTCCATTTATAACACAAAACCAGTTCTATAAGTAATTTCATTTTTACATAAACAATTCCACAAAACAATTCATGAATCACCAATTAATAAAGCATATATGCATACACAAAACTGCATCTTGATTCTAGGTAGAAATAATAAATTTCTTCATTTAAACAGTTCCATTTTTAACCCAATTCCAGAAAATAGTTCCTAGGTCATTACTGTAAGTAAACTCAAAATTGTCCCATATCAATGAAATCTCTATTATTCATTTCATTTCTTAAGTCTTAAAATTCAAACGATAAATTCTGGTACTAGCCTTCCAAATATGAGAAATCCATAACCAAATTCTTTTTGTAATTTTATCTCATTTTAAGTTCAAAAAGTTCAAACAAGAAATAAATTCTAGTATCAGGCTTTCACTTCCAAATATGAAGAGATGTTTTTCAACCAAAACTTTTTGCAGTTAACAATTTTTGTTCAAACAAGCGTCTCTGAACTTATTCTCAAGCCAGAGACCTTTTTAGGTACAGTAGTATTCTAAACCGCACCGTATTTGATGTTAGCTCAGGTTTTTCTGTGTTGCGTCGATTTTCCACGGATCTCAGCTGTGGATGCCTTGTGCTGGTTCTGGCGTCCGCCATTCTTAGCTTCTTAGCGGCTTCTGGAACTTTTGAAACCATTCAGACTGCCTACTTTGCAGTCTGCTAGGACACTAACTCTGTATCTCAGGTTTTTTCATCATATACATTAAGCATAGACTCACGTAGCATTTACACTTTTTTACAAACTCACATATAACATTTTGCCTTGCAAAGCATTTAGACTCACATTCAACATTTACACTTTTTTACAAACTCACATATAACGTATTAATATCTACTTATTTATACTCCTTAAGGAAACTATAGAACTACTTTAGCAAATATATTTCTTATTACTTCTTATATACTTCTTATTTTATTTCTTATTTAAACTTACATTTACAACTAGTATCTTCACTTCTTACAAGCTTATTACTACATGTCTTAAGACTACTTAGATATTTCTTGCAAGCTTATATTCTTAAAGGAACTCTATAGATCTATTTTACAAACTTATATAGGGCTACCATTAGCATATATTTAACTTAGCAAATACCTAAAGATTTCTTAACACAGATCTAACAAGAGAATTTTTATAAACTCACATATCTTATTTTCATCTTTTTCTATTTCTTACTCTTAATTATTATCACTATCTCTATTAGAAAGATTCTCTTAACTAGACAGGAAGTACGTACATCATTTCTAAAGTTTAGAGTTTATAGTCAGCTTTGTTATAAAGCACTGGGAATTTAGTGAGTGGTGTTGTCATAGAATTGTGATAGTTGTTGCTAGGGGACTGTAACCTTCCCAGGATGATGCCACACTCCAAAGTTGCCAGTTCTCTCAGCTGTTCCGGAGCAGCAGAGATGCACTGTCAGCGGTAGACGGTTTTTAACTAGAGGCTGTCCCTTCACCCAGATTCATAATAGCTCCCCTAAGTATTCAATTCAGACAAACGTTTCTATTACAGCAGTACTTTTGGTTTGTTCTACCGAAAAACTTCACTTCACACTGAGGGTGAAATTACCGTATTTAGCTGCTGTAAAGCTCTTTGCCAAATACCGCACAGCTATTAGGTGATATAAAGTATTTTTCTAAAGGAGCTAGTAAAGCCAAAAGCAGCACAGCTCCTAACTCTGTTTCCTCACTGTTTGCATTAACCAGTGACAAAACCTCAGAAATACTAATCGAGCCACTTTCATTCTGGTTCCTTTATAGGAACATCATTGGAGCTGACCCTTCCTTAGTTCCACGCTCCTTACCAGACGCTCCGGTAACCACCGAGCTTCATTCTCCTCTTGTGAAAAAACACAAACATGTCCTCGACCCCATATTAACACAGGATCGGGACCCTTCCATAATCCCGAGCAGGGATCTTTCCATTTCGCATTACCCTCAGCTAAAGGACCAGGAAGATTGGAGAGAGCTCTAATATGGCCCACAAAGCATGGCAGCTTTCTTTTGTGGAATAGCATCTTGAATATATTGAAACATTTTGACTTGGTTGTTGTTAGTTCCAATATTTTTACTAATCAAAGGAGTCAAGAACATAGATGTTCTTTCATGAAACATATCCTTCATTAGCTTACTCAAAGCATTTTCAGGATTTAGTATTTTCACTTCATTAGCTTTAACTCCTGATATTATTAGCAGCTGTAATATTTATCATTGATTTTTTTACAAGGAACTTTCAGGTGAAGCAACTCTTTTGTAAGACAGCTAGATTTTCTGAAGTTTGTTTCCCATCTATAAAGCAGTCATTTCTTTTTGAATGCCTGTTTCCTTGTCTCCTTAATTAGATTTGCAAAGGAATCACTCATTGCAGGCAGTTTGTTCAAAAGGCAAAGAACTTTTTTAATTGCAACATAAGTTTCTTCATATCTAAGAAAACATTCAGTGTATAAACTGCTCTCTTGCTTTCTTAAGGATTTTAAAGTGGCTTGTTTGCTCTTAAAGGTAGCTTTTTGTCTTCCAACTACTGTAAAAACTTTGCACAGCTATTAGGGTAAATAAGGGATTTTACCAATGGAGCCCCAAACCAAGAAGCACCTAGCTCCGTATCCTTTCAATTTTTCATTGGAACTGACACTTAAACTCTTAGATGTTTTTCCTCCTTATTCTTTTAAAAGCTGTATTTTAAGTTTACCAGGAACGTATTTTCGAGCTGACAAAAAGTGTTTCAGGGCAATGTCGCCATCTTTAGCGGAAAAACTACCTTTCCCAGAATGCATTTCCCTTATATCAGTCCATAATAATATCAGTCCCTTTATATCATTTCCCTTATATCAGTCATTTCCCGTATTTTTTTGGGGTCTGAGAGTCAACTGGTTCTCTTTTACCAGACTTGCTTACAAATTCTTGCCCGGGAGGTTTGAACAAAGTTCTTTGCTTTTGCAATGGGAGATTTGAACAAGCATTTTACATTTTCAGCTTTGCCACGTTGGGAGATTGCCATTCTCTCCTCAGCTGGCTTCAACAGGTGTTTCTCCTTCATTTAACACTGGCCCCAGATCAGAACTGCACCTGCCTCGTTAGCGCGCATTGAGGTGGGCAATTTCTGATAGCAACTTTCCTCGGGGCTTGTGTTTGTCTTAGCCAGTCAGTGAAAAACAAGATCACATACAACAGCTTTTCCATAGCTCCTTCAGAGAGATTTTCTCCCACTGATTTTATTCTCATTTTGCTTGTTCCTCCCTTCCCCAGATGCAGAGCTTCAGGTATCTGTCTGTGGCTCTGTTCCTCTGCTAGCTGCCTTTGGAGGTAGGGGCTTTTTTCTCTCCCCAAATCTGCCTTAAATTCTAGCAGCTTTTTCAGGTCATATATTTCTGGGGAGGATTATGTCCCTTCTGTTTCTTCAGAGTCTTTCTCCCAGACAGTTCCCAGTTTGGTCTCAGTTTATCCCCTCTACCCCAGAAACAGTTTCCGACACTACAGTGATGGCTTTCCCAGCCACTGAAGGTAGGGGCTTTTTGTCTGTTTCTGTTTTTGGGGTCTGTGTGGTTTGCGTACAGACTGAAAATCTAGCAAGGGAGGTTTTTGCCATTTCTAAACTCCCATTAGGACAGGTGTTTTGCTTCATCAGGCCTTCACCTGGCCCAGTCCCCCAGTGGGTTGCATTTGCTTGTCTGGGTGCTCAAGGACAGAGCTTATGCCAGAGGCAATCACCCCTCAGGGCTACACTCCCTCATTTCACCAGGAGTTAGTTGAAACAAAGCTTTTCTCAAAGAGATGCTTTCTCTGACAGAAAAGAAAGCTTTACTCCTGGATAGTTCTGTTCTGCCCTGGCTGGGCTCTTTCCCCAGACAGCGTTCTGACTCAGCAGCACAACTGCTTCAGACACAGTTCAGCTTTACTGTTTTCCCAGAAAGGTCCTTACTCTGATAGGAAAGCTTTTTCTCAGATTTCCTTTTTACAGCTGTGGATCTATCAACCCGGGACTTGTAGGAAAGTGGATAACTGTGCCGTTCCCACCGGCTTTAGCTTTGGTTGTTCATTAGCAATCTTCCCCTGGGTCCTGCACCTTCCTGCCTCAGCTCTGTGCTCCAGGAAGTTTACCACTGCAGGAACCCTAGTATCCCTGAAATGCACTCCAACTCAGAGACGCTGGCCAGTCGCCTCTGGGTTTTTGGTCAGAAGCAAGGATACAATGCTAACAATTTGCATGCTTCAGGGGATCTTTGCATTAGGACAATTAGGAGCACCTTTTCATTCTGAAATGCTCAGAAACAAAACCCTTGTTGCCTCAGCTGGGCATAACTGAAAAGCTTGGCTTTTTTGCTTTTCTCAGGTAGAGTTTCAGGCCCTTTTGGGCTCTCTGTAGCTCTTTACCCACACTCTCCCAAGTGTTTCCCTCAGGGTACTCTGACCCACTGTCTTCTACTAGTTTGAAGAGACAGCTTAGAAAAGGTTTTTAGAAACTTGTCCCTGCCTCCTGCATTGCAGGGAGGATTTTTAAAGCTTGAAAGAGAACTTAGGTTTTGCTGTCTTAAGAGGTTTGTTGTTTTCCCTTTGAGCTAATCACAGGTGGTCCCCATACTAATATCTTCAGGTGATTCTAATTTTTGTCCTTCTGAGAAAGTTAAAGGCTTTAGTTTTTAAGTTTGAGAGCTTTTAGTTTGAGAAAGATTAAGGCTTTTTTAGAGAGATTTTCCCCCAAAATTTTCCAAGAAAAGCTTTATAGTTTGAGAAAGATTTTTTCCCCAGGAGGAAGACCAACTTTTCCCAAAACTTCCCAACTTTAAACTTTTTGGCTTTTTACACCCCCATTTTTGCCTCAGGGAGAAATCACTTTCTCCTGCCGCTTGGACTTAGCATTTCAGCTGTCCCCCAGGTCAAAAAGCTTCCATAGGAAACTTTTTCTTCCCCATAAGCTCAAAGAAGAGCTTTTTTACTACCCGTAAAGCCCAAAGAAAGATTTTTTCCCCCCCAGTTTGCATTCATAGCCCCCAAAGTTAGAATATTGGAGAGTTTTTCTGTCTAGTTGCCTTATTTTTTCCTACACAATCTTAAACTTCTAAGTTTTTCCTATACTATATTACTACCCTATGCCTTATACTTATTTTTCAGATAGAAATTGAGAAAGGGATAGAAGGTAGAAAATTTTGACAGAAGAGAATTTCGCTGCAGCATCGGACATCCTTCCAGTCCGCTTTCCTTTTCTCTCGAGGATAAAACCCCTGCCTCTCAATAATATATATAAAATATATATTTTCCATAACACCGGCATGCCTTATCCACTGGCAGGGCTGAACTCAGCACTTTCGCCAAAAACTCTGTAATAAAACTATTATTTTCCTTTATCTTTAGTCCCTATTACTTTCTCTTTAGTCCCCGTTCATTTGTATTTAGTCCCCCCCTTTTTTAGGCGCCCTTTTTTTCTTTAGTCCCTGTTCGTGGCGCCATTCTGTGGGGCGTTTACCCAACCACCCCCACAGTTCCCCAGAGTTTTCTTGAGTGCGAGCAGCAGGAAATATTAGATAGAAGGATTTATTGCGGAGAATATCACGGAAATAAACAGATAGAAAATAAAGGATAGCCTCGAGAGGGCCTGGAACCTATTCCAACGGCCCCGACTGTCTCTGCCCCAGGGTTTTTATAGAGATGCCAAGGGGTGGAGCAAAAGACCTCCTCCCCCAGCACAGCCAAGTGCAGACCATCCCAGACACCTGCACTTAGGCCCGTGGTCTAATCATCCTCTATGCGGACCTGCTGGGTAAAGCCATGAGGAACCCGAGAACGGGCTCCCACAAAATGTGCCCTGAGGATTTAAAAAATAGAATCTGTGAAAAAATGAACACCAGTACATGACTCGGAAACAGTCCTGTATTCTCCTCTAAGGGAAGCCTTTTGAAAGCACTGCCTCTTGCCAAATGCCTATTTTATTTGATTTACTCCTCAGCAAAACCCTAGGAAGACAGCAGTGGCTGTGGGTGATGGAATCAAGGTATTAGGATTAAATTGAATTAAATCGGTACAGTAGTAGCATTAAATTTAGTACCTGCATGCTAGGCAGTCACTGAGTTACACCCCAGTCCCTATTTCTGTTTTGTTATTATTGTTGTTGTTTGTAACAAGAATTTCTAAATGGTCTTAATAAATAAATAACACGGAGCCAGAAATTTGGATTAAAGTCTGAGAGAAAGATCTGAGGAATAGGGCAAACTGTGAGCTAACCTCACCTTGCCAAGTCAGCAGCTTTCAAAGAAAGCTTCTTCCTGTATACTTACGTTTATATGTTTCTGTTCTGTTCTCTTATTGGCTCTTTTAGCCCAGCTACATCACTTCCTCTTCCTACACAGCTCTGTCACTTTCTGTCTGTCTGTACAGACCTCCAGACCTCTGTGGTTAGTACTGGGATTAAAGGCATGTTTAATACTGGGATTAAAGGCGTGTGTCACCACACCTGCCTCCATTCCCTAGTGTGGCCTTGAACACACCTGTGCTACAGCTCCCTGACTTCTTTACTTATAATGGCTGGCCTTTTTCCTCTGATCTCTAGGCAAGCTTTATTTATTAAAGCACAAATAAAATATCACCACATTTCAGCACAAATAAAATATCACCACAGTTGTTGTTTTTTCATTTTGAAATGAGCAAGTTATAAGAAAAGGAGCTATTTTTAATTTTTTAAAAAGCAAGATAGAAATATTTGGAAATTATAATAATGGTATACGCTTCAACTGTAGTCTCCCCATTAGATGACTACAAAGTACTTTCTAGAGATTTCCTATCTAATTATCTTTACTTTTTCATTTCATAGGCCACATTCACACTTGCTTTCCTGGGGTTATTGTCAGTTGATCCTTCTTCTGATTAAACTTCCTGCAGACTTTACAACCAAAGAGAAAATGACTGACATCTGTAAGTCCTATGGGTAAGTGAGGATGTTTACATATGCTGGTCTGGAGGTTGAGATCCACAAATAAGCTTCTAGTCAAGGTCCAGCATTGGTGTGCTTTATTATGCAAGGATTCAATATGATACTTAAACATCAATGCACTTTTTTTTAACACTATAGTTTTTACTTTCTGTGTATGGCCATTTTGCCTACATGAATGTCTGCACTACAGAGGTCAGAAGAGGACATCAAGACTTGCTGGGACTGGAGTTATAGACAGTTGTGAGTCACCATGTGGGTGCTAAGTGGAACCCAGGTCGTCAGCAAGAGCAGCCAACAATCTTTTTTTGTTTTGTTTTGTTTTTTTGAGACAGAGTTTCTCTGTGTAACTTTGCACCTTTCCTGGAACTCGCTTTATAGACCAGGCTGGCCTCGAACTCACAGAGATCCGCCTGCCTCTGCCTCCCTAGTGCTGGGATTAAAGGTGTGCGCCACCACTGCCTGGCTCAGCCAGTGATCTTAACTCCTGAGCCATCTCTCCAGCCCTATGTTTTAAGTGATAGTAACCATTATCTTTCTTTGAAATTTTATTCCTGTATTGTAAGGAGAGGATGGCCCATGTGAGTTCTTTGTATTCCTTCTGCCCAGTTGCTAGAGCCAGTTAGTTCTCAGGCCATTACATATTGTTTCCACACCAGTTAGAATAGATAAAAGATTTGCAAGAAGGGGGAGATCAGAGTAGGTTTTCTGGTGAAGGGCTCCGGAGGAAGGGAGATTGGGAGTCAGCCCTGAAGGCTGTGGAGTGGGGAGGGTCTGCTGAGGGAGGCAGCAGGAGGATGAAAAACTGACACCACTGATGAGAGGGTCAGTCACTGTCTGGTAGTCTTGACTTCTGCTCCACCTGAAACAGTGTCTTTTAGAGGGACCTTTGTCTTTCTTTTCCCTTAGAGGGAATTCATGCAATGGCAACTATGTGGTACTTATTTATTCATTGATAATGAAGGATGAGACTGGTGGCAGGTGGTGAGATCATGAGATACTCTTTGGACTTAAATAATAAATAGTAGTTTGTTTTATTTTTAATTTAATTTTGAGGAGGGGGCAGGTGCATGCATGTCGTCTGTGTGGAGGTCAGAGAACAGTCTTCTAGAGTTTATTCTCTTCTCTGCCCTACGGGTCCCGGGGATAGGACTTGGATTGTCAAGGTTGGCAGCAATGCCGTAACCTGCTGAATTATCTCTGGCCCTCTTTTAGACTCTCCTGAGATGATTCCTAGTGTCATCCACGAGAAAGGAAATCCTACAGGAAGAGATTGTGTGAATTATTACAGGATGAGGGGTTGGTGATTAGGGAGCCCCCCAAGGAGAAAGTCCATGGAATGAGATTTGGAGACAAACATTCTTTTTTTGTATTGAATGGTAAAACTTAAAAAGGAGGGACTAACGATATGGTTCAGGGGTTAAGAGCACTGGCTTTTCTTACAGAGGATCCAGGTTTAATTCTCAGCACAACCATCTGTAGCTACAATTCCAGTGGATCTGACATCCTCTTCCAGCCTCCCGAGGCACCAGACTCACATGTGGTACATATATGTATACATGCAGGCAAAGCAGCCATAGACATAAAGCAAATAAAATTAAAAAACGAAACTATTTGCAAAGTACATAAAGCTTTATTTATTAAGTGCACTAGATCAAGGCTCTGGAGTAGAAGTTTGTGTGATAATGGAAATATTCTACTGCACTGCCTCCTAGCCACTAGCCACATGCAATCACCAATTTTTAACTACAAAACTGATTTTTAGGGACTGGAGAGGTGGCTCAGTGATTAAGAACACTTGTTGCTCTTGCTAAGGATCTAGGTTCAATTCCTAGCATCTACATGAAGATTCACAACTGATGTAATTCTAGTTCCAGGGGATCTGATGCCCTCTTCTGGCCTTTGGGAACACCAGGCTTGTACATTATGCACATATATGTAGACAAACGCACATACAAAATATAAAAATAAATCTTGGGCTGGGCTGGGGTGGTGCACACCTTTAATCCCAGTACTTGGGAGGCAGAGGGAGGTAGATCTTTGTGAGTTTGAGACCAGGTCTACACAGTGAGTTCTAGACACTCAAGGGCTACACAGAGAAACCCTATCTCAAAACAAAACAAAAAAACCAACAAAGCAAAAAATAAATGAATAAATACATACTTAAGTAAATCTTGGGATTGGGAAGATGGCTGAGGGGTGAAGAGTACTTTCTAGAGGACCCAGGTTCAATTCCCAGCACTCACATGGCAGCTCACAACTCTATAACTCTAGTTCCAGGGGATCCATTACCTATTTCTGGGCTTGTTGGACAACAGGCATACATTTGATACACAGACATTCGTGTAGGCAAAATACCCATATCCATAAAAAATTTAAAGTTCCTTTAAATAAATAAATCTTTTAAAAAAGACTTAACACTAGCTGGTGGTAGTGCATGCCTTTAATCCCAGCACTTAGGAAGCAGAGACAGGCAGAATTTGAGTTCAAGGCCAAACTGGTCTACAGAGGGAGTTCCAGGATAGCCAGGCCTACACAGTGAAACTGTTTTGAAAAAATCCAAAAAAAATAAAGAAAAGAAAAAAGAAAAGGATTGTCTTAACAACAACAAATTACCTCTGAGTTTTAATTTTTATTTACTTTGACCTTAAGCTTTAATGACCACATGTGGCTAATATGGTCAGTGCAGTTCATGCACATCCACTGCACTTACTCCTTTTATCAACTTTGTTCCCTTTAAGTTTCTGGCCTGGATATCTGACACTCTGTCTGGAGCTGGAGAGGAGGAGGGAGGCCTTCACCAACATTGTGTATCTGAATGACATAAGCCTGATGGAAGGGGACAATGGTATGTAAATTCCAAATGTAACTCCTCATTGTGGTGTTCTGGAAGTCTCTCCTCACTTTTCAGTAAGCAAATTTGAACATTTTAGAGGTTGTCTACATAGTTTAGATAACTGTTAAAATTGTGGGGGCCTTGCCTAGTCTTTGGTATATTATGGCTTTGTTTCTATTTAACAACTGTTACTGTTTTAAGCACTATACTCCATGTTTTTACATGCTGTTGTGAGATAACTCTTGGGATAGGTAGTCTCAGAACTGCACATCTGCCTTTCATTCTTGCCCACTTTAAAGCTCTTTCTGTTCAGCAGCTAGAATGAGTCTTTAAAAAAAAAAAAAGAAAAGAAAAGAAAAAGAGGGCTGGCAAGATGGCTGAGCAGGGAAGAACACTTGGTGTTCTTGCAGAAGGCCAGAGTGGTTTCCATCACCTCATGTTGGGTGGATCATACTTGCCTATAATCCTAGTTCCATGGACTTTAACACCCTTTTCTGGCTTCTGTGGACACCTGCACACATGCTCTCATATACACATGCACGCACGTGCGCGCGCGCGCACACACACACAAAACAGTAAATTAAATCTTAGAAACAGCTGAGCGATGTAGCTTCCTCCCTGAAAGCCCTTGTATGAACTCATATACAGTTTATACTGTTAAGTATTCTCGTGGACCTGACCTATCGTCTTATCCTCACTGCACACTCTTACCTTTATGCACTGCAGCTTTTCAGATATCCCCTGAACTCAGCAGGTTCTTTGCTGTGTCCCATCATCTTCCATGTCTCCTGGGTCAGAAATGCAGCCCTCTCCCCTCCCCGCTTGCCCCTGCTCCAAGTTTAGATGTCATGCAGGCTGCATGCATGTGCCCTCCTGCCTGTCTCATTCTTTAGCTTTTGTTTGGATGTTGCTTCCACGTTAGAACCTCTCTCAGATCCTCTGAACCACGCCTGCAGTTCTATAGTTCCTTATTATTTTCCTTCATATACTTAACATGATTCATAAGTAGTGATTTGTTCATCTGTGTAAGCCTTTATAACCTGATTGCTGCAGGAGTGTGGAGGTTGATTCTGTTTTGTTCCTTGTTGCATATCCAGGAAGCTTGAGGGTGATTTTAACTCTGTGTGTTCGAAAGGTTTGTGCTGAAGTGAAGAGACTCTGTTCTTGAATGTCTTTGTTTGGTCTTAAGTGTTCTTACAGTTCTCATGTTTCATGTATGGAGCCTGTATGCGCGCTGTGTTTCTGCGTGCAGGGTGGATCCCTGAGACCTTGGAGGAATGGAAGCTTCTCCTACATCTACTACAGAACAAGAGCACGAGGCCAACTCCTCAGGAGTCACTGAATGCGAGCCTCAGTGATGGGCCTGCCCCCATCAATGTGGAGAATGTGGCACTCTTGTTAGCTAAGGCCATGGGCCCAGATCGGGCTTAGTCACTGCTACAGGAATGTGGTCTAGCCCTTGAGTTGTCTGCAAAGTTTACCAGAGCCTGTGACATCCTGAGGATCGCTGAGAGAAGACAGAGGTAATGCCAGGCTGCCGTACACTGTCTGTGGTGCCTGCACATGTAAGCTTGCACAGACTTTCAGCAGTAGGTAGATGGGAGTGCAGAGATCATGTAGTCTCAACCCCTCACTAGCACACGAGGAGACTGAGACACATCTGCTGATTATGGTTTAAATGAAGAGGCCAAAGTAAAATTTTACTCATCAGCATGATCAAGGTACTCTTCAGCTTAGTGTGAGTGTCCCACTACCATGCATCCTCAGTTCTCTAAGAATGGTATTGATACAGGTCTGTGAGCTTGCTGCCTAGTAGGCCAAGGCAGGAGAACCATGAGTTCAAAGACACAGGGGATTTAGTGAAATCCCATCTCAAAAGTAAAAAGAGGCGGGGCATGTGGCTCAGTGGCAGAGCATTTATTTATCATGCATGAAGCCCTGAATTCAATATCCAGTTTAAAACACAAAGCAAAACTATTTACTTAAATATTACACACACACACACACACACACACACACACACACACACACACACACACACACTTATTTTACTCAAGTTTTTCTTTTTCTATTTGTGTTAAAATAGATGTTGTAGAAAAAAAACAAAACAACAACAACAAACCATAGGCAAGTGTGATGGCACACACCTGTAATCTCAGCTCTGGGGCGGCTGAGACAGGAGGATCAGCAGTTCAAGGCCAGCCTGGTCTGTATAGCATTAACTACCTGTCTTTTTTTTTTTTTTCTTTTTTTTTTTCGAGACAGGGTTTCTCTGTGTAGCTTTGCGCCTTTCCTGGGACTCACTTGGTAGCCCAGGCTGGCCTCGAACTCACAGAGATCCGCCTGCTTCTGCCTCCCGAGTGCTGGGATTAAAGGCGTGCGCCACCACCACCCGGCAACTACCTGTCTTAAAAAAAAGGAAAAGAAAGAAAAAGAAAGCAAATCCATGTGAAATTTGCTGTCTAGAGCATTTAGTGATTCAGTGTGTGCAGGTTGCTGTGCAGCCAGTTTCTAGTCTATTTTCCTCTGAATTGATGGGCCAGAGCTATTAAACAGGCCTTCATTCCCATACCCCTGACAACCATCATTCGACTTTCTGTTGAGTTGGAGCATCCCAGATGCCTCATCAAAGTAGAATGATAACAATATAGGTTGAGTATCCCATAGCTAATAGACCTGGGAACGGAAGTATTCCAGGTTTCAGAGGTTTTAGATTTGAGAAGAGCTTCTCAACTGGTAGTGATGCTGAATGAATATTTGTGCTTACCAGCTTTGAAATCATCCTTGGAGAAATAGCTAAGTCTATTGCCATTTTAAAGTCAGGTTGCTAATTTAGCTGTGGAATTCCACCATATTCTAAATATCTAGATGCCTCTTACCAGGTAGGATTTGCATGTACTTTCTCCCATTCCAGATTGCTTGTTCATTTTGTTGATCACTTCCTTGTTTCCCAACACTGGGCATTGAACCCGAGACCTCATCTATGCCTGGCAACATTCCAGTTCCCGAATGATGATGTTCCCAGCTCTCTGCTGGTTTCAGCCTTTGTCTTTTATCACAGTGTTTTGAGTCCTCTTTAGTCTTTAGAGTTTTTGCTTTGCTATTAAGAATGAACTAGGACAACTGAATTTGCTTGTTTCCTTCTGTGGAATTTCAGAGCGCTGATACAAGCCATGCTTGAGAAGTGTGACCGGTTCCTCTGGTCACAGCAGGCCTAGTGGGAGATCTGTCAGGACATGGTATCATTTTGACCAAGTGGAATCCTGCTCCGGAAACTTCAGAGGACTTTGCCACAGAAGGAAAAGGGATACCTCAAACCATGCCAGGAACAGAACCTGCCATGCTGCTGCAGTTGCTCTTGCCACCATCTCCACCTTGGCACTTGACTCTTGTGGCTCTGTGACCTCAGTTTGTCAACCACAGTCGTCTCTTGGGAGAAGTTGGTCATGGTTCAGTGGCCCGAGCATGGGACTGCTCACCGCCATGTGGTGTTCAGTGCGTACACAGTAGTGATTGCGATGTTAGTGCATCAGGGAATCGTTTTCTACTGTGGCAGATCTGTTGGGGGCAGACGCTTTGCTCCATGAGGACAGATAATATTGTGAACTGGAGTTCAGTACTATTTACACTTGTCTGAGGCCATCTAGAAATTACCGAGTTAAGACTTAGAACAATGACATTGTTTAAAGAGTATTACCCAAAAGAGTCATGCACTTTTTTTTCCCTTTCTTTTTTGGAAACAGGGTCTTACTTTGTAACTCTAGCTAGCCTGGAACATGCTAGAACAGGTCGACCAGGCTGGCCTAGACCTTCGAGATCTGCCTGCCTTTCTCTGCCTTCTAAGTGTTGGGATTAAAGGTGTGTGCCACCCCCCCCCCACTTTTAAAAATTATTTTTAAAGAGCTATGGTAAGAGAAAGTCAAGCACTAATGTAAGTTATAACAAATGATGGTGTTATTTAAGCCATGTTACTAGATTGTCATTTGTGAGCCTTTACTTTATGTTGTATTGGTAATAAATGATGAAGGTTTTGTTTGAGCAGAACGTGGACATGAGATTGATTTCTGAGAAGTTTGCAGGAACATCTTGGGTAAATCCAGTGTGGAGTGGTGTTAGACATACTGAATAAGTGACCTCTTTCTTTCCCCCCATTTACACCAAGCCAGAGAAGCACACATTCTGTCGTACCTACCCATGACGTGGATACGACCTGCCCTGGTAGACTGAAGTGGTTGTCAGGGAAACAAGGCAGCACCTGGGTTTGGGGTGTGTTGGCTGACGCTGAATGTGAGACTGCATTGAGGTAATGGGAGAGAGCTCTCCCTTCACTTTCTGCCTTGGTCACTACACAGTGGCTGAAATATAGCCCAGAGCATGTCTCAAGGCAAGCAGATGCCAAGAACTGGCATGGCTGCCATCATGTCCTCATCTCCCTGTCTAGGGCAAGTTACCACAATCGTTATTTCCCAACAAGTATTCCTGGCCCACGTCACGTGAATTTATTTTCCAAGGCAAAGAAAATAAAATCCTCTTCAGCCAAACATTGACATTAGAACAGTCTGAGCGTGAGGCCGTGTTTTCACATCTGTTGTTTGCTGAAAAGTTCGAGACACACGCGATTTGTGGTTGTCTCGCTTTCAATTTTGTGTCTGGATCTGACAACTGGACCGCTACAGAGTGACAGTGCAGACAAGAGCTTGTCCTGTGAGGGTGGCCGCTCAGCCTGGGTGTATCTCCCCACTAATGATCTTGGTGAGGTACTTTGTCTCTTTTAAGTTTTGATTGTGTGGATTAAATGATAGAGAGCTTTACCATGGGATCTGGCACCTAGGAACTGAGTGTAGAGCCACCTGCCCAGGAGTAAGAACTGACACTCCATGTAGAACAGGTAAATGGGTCACTGAGATCTGCCTGCCTCTGCCTCCCAAGTGCTGGGATTAAATGTGTGCGCCACCACTGCCCACCTATGTCATAGTATTTTCAACCCTCCCATTGAGTAACATTTCATTGTAAACTGTAATATTTCATGGGTATGTGTGACCTTGTGGATATGCTTTGGGAATGCCTCGGGACTCAATCGACCTTTATGCCCCCAGGAAGCCCCATGTGCACTCACAGTAACAGAATCTGCTGCTTGGGAGAGCTCCTGCTCTTGACTTAGTGCTCTGTTTCCTCAATCTTGAAATTCTAAATGGTTTCTGTAGTAGGGCACCCGCATTTCTGGTTTTCATGGTACTCACAAATGAGGTGATCCTAAATGTCACAACAGAACTGGTGGGGATCCTGAGGTTTTGTACTTCTGACAAGATTCAAGGTGACTGATGTTTCTGGCCTTCAGATCATAATTTGAGGTGCAAGACTGCAGTGTGGTAAAACAGCTTGGAAGGAATGTGAAGTGCAGAGCTGAAGCCCGTGGTGGCTGAGATATGGGCCCTAAACTGCTAAGTGTGAGGTGCATCTGTAGGTTCCATAAGCTTCAGTATTTGGAGTTATTGTTGTCACAGCAATTTAGCCTTACCTCAGTGAAAGATGTGAGCTAGAGGAAGCCGCCTGTGAGGTGTGCAGTGAAAACAGCTCCAGGCAGAGTCAGCCTCCCTTCTCCTGCAATGCCAGAGGGTACTCATGGAATAGTGTTTCAGTTCTATGGTTTTAGAGACTGAGTTTGAACCATAGGAAAAAGGTCCCTTAGACCTCACAGTGCAAGGGTTGTACTTTGAGTCAGGAATAGGGGTGGAGAGACCAGTGTATCAATTGCCAGGACTCCAGGGGTTCCTCTTCCCAAAGACAAAATGAGGTGGTAGCTAAAGGGTATAAGGCCTGGGAGCCGAGAAGAGGGATGACAGCACTGTCTTAATTAGAGTTTCTGCTGCTGTGAACAGACACCAATAACTTGACAACTATTATAAAGGAAAACATTTAATTGGTGCTAACTTACAGTTTCAGAGGTTCAGTTTATTATCATCATGGTGGAGAGCATGGCAGTGCACAGGCAGACATGGTGCTGGAGAAGGAGCTGAGAGTTCTACATCTTGATCTGCAGGTAGCAGGAAAAGCACTGTGTGTAAGTAAATTGTTTGCAACTCTGTGGGTTTGGTCCTGGGTTTCAGCACCAACAATTAAGTAAATTGGTTGCAACAAGTCTGGGTTTGGTCCCGGATTTTGGCACCAAAACATGAGTTTTGCAACTCTGGGAAAGGTGTCCTGACTACCTGGGAGTCAGGCAACACCTTGAGATGCTTAGGATAGCTCTGATGGCTGAAATGCAAGAAGACAGTTCAGCCCTGGAGGGCAAGGTATCCTGGACACCTCGAGTTGCTCAGAACAACAGCTCTGCCCTGAAGGTGTCCTGTTTAGCACAGCTGTGACAGCTGGAACTGCTTCAGCAGAGAAAGGTATCCTGACTGTTCGGGAAAGTCAGACTGTACCTGGTGTGATGGGGATGGTCTCCTCGCAGGATATAGCAATCCTGCTCCTCTCCTGGAGAGATGCTACAGCTGAGCTTTGCTCAGCACCCACTTAAGGGGGCTTCCCAGCAGAGCTCTGCTTCTCTGGCCTAAGAAATTGCAGAAATGTAACAATCCCCTCAGGCTCAGGAGAAAAGTGTTACTTTTCAGCTCTCTCTTGCTCTGTCCACTGAGGGACGTCTCAGCAAAGATCTTCTGTTCAGCTCCCCCTTGCTCAATCCACTATGGGATGTCCCAGCAAGGTTCTTCTGTGCATCAGTGAATGAAGATTTTGAGAAAGAGATTTATTTGGAAAGGAGGAATCCAGGAGAGTAGCTGTTTTTTTTCTAACTGACCAGGCAGTTAGCTGGGGTTCTAACAGCCTTCCTGGGAAGTTGCCCCCAACAGGGCACTGCCAGGGAGGGGCAGGGAGAACCAGCCATGGAAAGAAAAGTAAGATACGTACTACTGAATCCCTTGGCAATCTAGCTGGGCTGCCACTGAACCTGTGGGAAGCAGACTTGGATTTTGTTAGTCCTAAAACTCTCTGGGGTGAGGGGTACCGGGGGTCCCAGAAACACCAGCTGGAAAGAAGCCAAGTGTACAGAAGCAGGGGTCTTATTTCGGGCTTGCCTTGGCAGCGCCCTCTTCTGGCAGAGAAGACAAATCACAGGAGGGCACGGGGGCTCAGAGTGGAATTGAGTACTCTTCAGGGGAGGAGATGGGTGAAGTTATATTTTCAGAGGAAAGACAACTGAAAAGAATAAATGAGCTGGGCATAGTGGCACAAGCCTTTAGTCTCAGCACTTGAGAGGCAGAAGCGGCAGATCTCTGTAAATTTGAGGACAGCCTGGTTTACATAGTGAGTTCCAGGACAGTCAGGACTGCATAGTGAGACCCTGTTAGAGAAAAACCAAACACTGAAAGAATAAAGGAAATGTGAACATAGAGTAGAGTAGTTCCCAACAGAACATCTCCAGTTCCTGTGAGGAGGTTCCAACAGAGGAGAGGGAGAGGGGATAAGCGCTGTCTCGGAGTTAGGACAAAAGGAGTTGGGGGCAGAATAAATGAGATTGGGGAGACAGTGGTGGCAGGGTGGCTCTGTGACCATGCTCAAAGCACTGGCCTTGAGGGTAGTGTGGCCGTGGACTTGACTCCCGGAGAGTGTAGTACTGAGGAGGCAGGTCCGTGGTCAGATTCCTACAGCAGAGAGGCCCCAAGTCGGGTTCTAGATTTTCATGAAATGCAAGAAAAGAGAACAAAAGATCAGAGAAAGGATGAGCTGTGAGACTGAATAAAGCAAGCCTTCCAAGGCTTTATAAATATGAGAGACATTAAAGTCTGCACCGTGTGGGAGAGGGTGGTTCAGTGGGTAGCACTTGTCTGAGAAGCATGAGGACTAGAGTTTGCATTCCCAGGGCCCACATAAAAGCTGGGCAGGTGTGGTAGCTGCCTCTAACCCCAGTGCCCAGGGAGCAAGGACAGAGAGCCAGCAGGAGAAGGCAAGCTGCAGCTTCAGAGAGAACTGCCTCAGTAAACAGAAGTGCAAGCGACTGAGGAAGATACCCATGCCGGTTAGTTGTTGTCAACTGTACACAAACTAGAGCCAGGAAACAGTGCTCCACTGTGGTCTCTGTTTCAGTGACGGCCTCTAGGTTCTTGCCTCTGTTTCCTTTGGTGACAGACTGTAACCTATAAGCCTGGTAAACCCTTTCCCCCACAACTGGTTAAAGTATTTATCACAGCAACAGAGAAACAAAGTAGGACAACAGCCAACATCAACCAAGAGTCTTCTGTACCTCCACACACTTGCAAGCATGAACATACACATGTCATAGGGTCACCATTGCTGTGATGAAACATCATGACCAAAAGCAATTTGGGGAGAAAAGGGTTTATTTGACTTACACTTATAATCATAGTCCATCATTGAAGGAAGTCAGGACAGGAACTCAAACAAGATGGGGACCTGGATGCAGGAGATGATGCAGAGGCCATGGAGGGGTGCTGCTTACCGGCTTGCTCATCATGGCTTGCTCAGCCTGCTTCCTTATAGAACCCAGCACCACCAGCTGATGGATGGCATCATCTGCATGGGCTGGGCCCTCTCCTATAAACCACTAATTAAGAAAATACCCTACAGCTAGATATTTTTAATTTGTGTGGGGGTTTTTTTGTCTGTGTATATATAAATTTGTTTTTACAATCAAATCAAAGTTTCCCCTCTCTCCCCTCTTCCCAGTTCCTACACCCCCCGCCCCCGCATCCACTCCCCCACTGTTTCTCATCAGATACAGGCAGGCATCCCTAGATATCAGTAAGCCATGATATATCAAGTTGCAGCGAGATTAGGCACCTCCTCTTCTGTTATGGCTGGATTCCAAAGCAGGCAACACAGTCAGAGACAGCCCCTGCTCTCACTGTTAGGAGTCTCATATGAAGACCAAGTTACACAGCCTCCTGCAGGATCTTTTGGAGACATTTTCTCCATTGAGATTTCCTTCTCTCTGATGACTCTAGTTTGTGTCAAATTGACATCAGACCAGCCAGCACAGTACACTCCCACACACCATACTCATATAAAACGTTTTTAAACAGTCTGGTGTGCTGGCACATGCCTGTAATCCCAGAACTTGGGAGCCTGAGGCAGTAGGATCTCTTGTGTTCAAGACTAGCTTGAGTAACAGTGTGAGACCCTGTCTCAACAACCACCACCTCTCAGCATGTGACAAGTAGAACATGTGGACAGAGAAGTCTGTTCACTAGTTTGGAAAGGCCAGGTCATCTATTTCTTAGAGGTGCAATACGAGAAAAGCATTCAGAATTCCTATCTAAGGAGGAAAGTGCCCAGACTCCTGAGGAGTGTGTAGGTTGTACAGCCAGAATAGGCTTAGAAGGACAGTGGCTTTTCCCCAGAACAAGGATGTCAAAGGCCATACAAACGGGCTGCATCTTGGTGTTGATGCTGTGTCTGTATCCCCAGACACAGTTTTCCCTGTGATATTTCTCTGGACTCAATGTAAGTCAAGCAGAGGTGTGCTGGCTGGGTTTGTGTCAACTGGACACAAGAGGGTCATTGGAGAAGAGGGAGCCTCAATTAAAAATGTGTCTATAAGATCTGGCTGTAGGCATTTTCTTAGTGATTGATGGGGGAGGGCCCAGCCATTGTGGGTGGTGCCATCCCTGGGATGGTGGTCCTGGGTTCTATGAGGAAGCCAGCTGAACAAGCCATGAGGTGCAAACCAGTAAGCAGCACCTCTCCATGACCTCTGCATCAGCTCCTGACACAAGGTTCTGGCTCTGTTTGAGTTCTTGCCCTGACTTCCTTCAGTGATGTGGAAGTGTAAGCCAAACAAACTGTTCCTTCTCTAAGTTGCTTTGGCCATAGTATTTTCTCACAGAAATAGTGACCTAAGACGAGAGGAAACTACTTGGGAATATTTCTTAGGATGGAGAAGTTGTGCGATACTGGATTTGTCTAGGTGCTGCTGAGGAGTGAGCAAGATCAGGTGATAGCTGCAGGGCAAGTCCTCCTATGGTTGTGTACCTGGTCCCCAGAGACAGGGAGCACAAGGCTGTGGTATGAGAACAGGTGACTGGACATGGTTGACAGGGAGTAAGGGCCTGGACATGGAAAGGCCTGAAAATAACAACATACCCATAGCACAGGAGCCCAGAGAAGGGATCATGCCAGATTCTGTGAGATTGGTGTCTGCCCTGTGTGAACCCAGAAATGTCCTTCAATGACAGATACTCAGGCTCAGCTCCACTTCCATGTTAGTGTTTATTACCCTCTTTTCAAGCATATAGTTACTACTCCAAGAATAACACAGTTTTGAAACTCTTGGTCCATATTCATGTGAGATAACTATTGTGTGTTCCCAAGCAACTCCAGTGTTCATGAGAAAGAAGAACCCCAGACCCTGTCCTCAGGGCCCACATCACAGCCTCCTGGAGCAATAAAGAGGATGCTCAGTATTTGTCAGGCAGTCCTTTAGGTCTGTAGTGATTGGGGTCCTTGCCACTGCGGCCCCATCTGTTTGCTTCCTGGTCAGCCATAGAGTCCTCGTGTCCACGGCCTATGAAACTCTGAAAGCCCTCTCTTGCATCACTAGGAGAAGCAGAGATGGGAGAGATCCATCACCAAGCTGCATGGCCACAGTCCACGGTCTGAGTTTTCCCCCTTTGCATGGGATGGCTTTAGGAGGAACCCAGGAAGGGCCAGGCAGGAGGTCAGCCCAGACTGGTCACCCCACACTAGCTGAACATCACCAGAAACACTGGTGATGATGAGAGTCATTCCCTGTCTACATTTGGGAGCAGGCTCACATAGCATGGCTGTGTGCTGAATGCCCAAACCCAGGGTCTACACTGGGTGTAGATGGAGCCAGTACCTGGATAAGCAAGAGTAGGAGGGATCTGAGATTAGCATGACCCTCTCCAGAGCTAATCTACTTCTTCCCCCAGAAGTGTCAAGGCCTGCTACCCAGGTCCAGTCTTCCAATCAATCTATGTTTACCTGATGACTTCAGCAGCCCAGACTCCTCCTGGTCCCCTTTGGGCTGCATCATAGTTCCCTCTAGCATGGAAATATTTGTCTGAGTTTTTCCAGTTGGCCTCCTTCATGTCAGAGTAGGCTCGCCACATATCCCCAGCCCCTAGATGGGAAAGACAGCAAGATCATGAACCTAAAAGCTCTGCCCATGCCTTAGAGAGGAAGAAAGGGATGAAAAGAGCTCGTGGCTTGAGCCTGTGGTCAGAGCAGCTGAGAGCGTGAATGGAAGATCATCTCCTGATCCTCACTGTCGTCTCCTAGTAACTCAGGAGGGCCATTGGGGGGCCCAGCTGCCCTGTGTTCGCCTTTCTTCTACAGTGCTGCTGTGAGCTGCCCCTCACCTGGGTGGGAAGCAGCCAATGAGGCAGCACAGTGTCATTACACATAGCAGGGTGTGTCAGCTTCAGTATCGTGGAAGTGTTTGCTACAGAGTCGTCAGTTTCTGCCACCGGACCTCAAAGCACATTTCCTTAGTAGTGCAACCTAGTGTCTCTACAGCCATTGAAAATGCCCTGCGAGCACACCACCTCCAAGCAAGGGCCAGTGTTTCTGGAGGCAGCTACCCTCAGCTAGGAAGTCCCATCCTGAGGTGACTTAGTACACAGAAGGCAGAGGGGGGCTGCATACAGGGAGCATCGACTTTGATCCCTAAGAATTCTGTCCTGACAGAGAGCATGTGCACCACAGTGACACTGTCATCTCTGCCCTTGGGCTAGACTGCACAGGTTCTGTGCTGTCTTGGGGGAGCTTTGAAGCAATGATCTCAGCTGTAGCTGCAGGTTCTGATCCTCTGAGGAGACACTGAGAGTCACCATGCCAGGCTACACCCAAGGCCAATCTTGAGTCTCTAGGTGCAGGGGGATGACTGGTCAAGACCTGGGTGGTATTCCAACTCTCTAGGTGATGCCATTGTTACCTTATATTGGTCACAAATGAATTTAGAAAGTGTCCGGCAGACTGACAGACAGGATTGTCCTCAAGCACAGCTAGGTTGTGATCTCTGCTCTGCCCCCTGCTGTATGCAGTGCATTTCAGGAAGTCTTGCCAGAGTCCCTGGTCCATCCTGACAAGCAGGACAGTGAGTTCAGATCTTCTGAATGCTCGGGTGTTGTATAACAGGTGGTGTTAATGAGGGTCCATGGAATGAAGACACAGAGGCACCTCAAAGATGAATCTTAGCCTTTTCCGGCTGCAAGGTGGATTCATCTCTCTGGACTGAACCACTGTAGCTTAGCAAAGGGCCCTTTTATTGTTATACAATTTACACCTTAGTAAGTCAATTCCATTTACCAAAACCTCTTATCTAAGCCCCCTAAAGGGACAATGCCAAATGCAAATTCTCAGTAAAGGAATACCACAGTGTTTTGGCTTGGTCCTAACCAAGTTTGCATAGGCTTTAAACCCCTTAGGAAACTCTCAGATAAGACTTCAAACAGAGGGTACCAGAGACAGGAGCTAGCAATCACAAAAGGCAGATCAAAGCTAGGTGCTAACACTCCGGAATCTGCAGGAATTCTCCCAACACTCAGGAGACCCCTAGAGGCTGTGCCTCTCTGCCCCCAAAGCCTTACCATGGTAAGCCTCGCTAAGGAATGAAAACCAGCTTTCACTGCTGACTCCCAGGACCAAGGAGCAGAAAATGAGTCCAGTGAGAAGCTTCATCCTGCTGAAATGAAAGGACAGGCTGAAGGAGACGCCCACAGTCTGGCGCCTCCTTCTCGGGTGTCTCATCCACAGACACCCTGGTTGTTCTGTCTTACTGATGTTCAGTAGTGTCCTAGCAGTGGCCCCTGGAGACCTCACAGCAGGACCCCGCTCAGAGCCACAAGGTCTCAGTTCTGACCCCATCCTGCCTGCTGAACTGTTTATGAAGGCAGCAGGCAGCTCTGATGAAGCTGCAGGAGCAGAGATCACCACTCCCTCCAGGAGCCTCTGATTCAGCAAGAAGCATTGTGCCCCCTCAGCCGGCACAAATCCCACACCCGGTGAATGAAAGTGAGGAATTCCCTTGGGAGGAAAGCACACTTGCTGAAACCCAGCACACACTAAGTATCTGTGCATAGGTTTGTCCCTCACCTGATGTCTGATGGGCAGAGATGGGTGGCTGTGGCTGTCAGTGAGAGGAGGCTGGTATTTATGCTGAGCCTCCCTGCTGGGGTCAGGGGCAGAGAGAGACTGGCATGGTGCTTGGGGAAACTCCCAGCAGGTCATTTCTTCTAAAAGGCTGCAACAGAAATCTTGCTCCATCCACAGGTCATTTCCTGTAATTGTGCAATGTGAACACACTATACACCTTTGTCTTTTCAGTCTTCTGGGTCAGAGTACATACTTTTTAATACTGATGGAACTGAGGATGCTGAGAGTCAAGGAGTGGCCATCTCAGTAGAGGATCAGGACTCCTAAGGATAGGAGACTAATTCCTGTAGCCAACACTTGTTTTCCCAGGCATTGCCTCAGGTTGGTTTTTATTTTTTTAACCTGGAACTGACACTTTACCTTCAGTCAGTCAGTCTGTCAGTCTGTCTGTCTGTCTCTCTCTCCCCCTCTCTAGTTTTTGAGACAGGGGTTCACTGTGTAGCCCTGGCTCTCTTGGAACCTACTCTGTCAACCAAGCTGGCCTAGAACTCACAGATTCACCTGCCTCAGCTTCCCGAGTGCTGGGATTAAAGGCCTGTGCCACCACCACCCAGCTGGCCATAAGTCTCTTTTTCATGTCTAAACTAAAATTGCAAAACTGACCAGCCAGCCCCACCAGACATTGTGTGTTTCCAAGGCACCTGTAGCATTTTCACTAGCATACTCCGCTCTCAGCTCTTAGGGAGGCACCTCTGTCTGTACGTTCTTTGTGATGTGACAAAAAGATTAACTAAACTGTCTCACAGGGACAAGGTACTAGAGGGGCCCTGCTCCTTCCTTAACTCAGTCCTAGGAAGGAGCATAAGGTCAGGGCTAAGGCTTTGGGGAGTAAGGAACTAGGAAACCCATAGAAGGGAGGAAGGAAGTACCATTTCTCACAGAGAAGAGCAGCCAGCAGAGGTGGTGGTGGTGGGGTGAGGGAAAGCTAGGTCAGGCACTGAAAGATGAACCCAGCTCTCAGGGCTGTATTTCCCAGAGGATCACTCTTAGCCCTCTCATCAGTGTGAGTTGGAAATCTCAGGGTCAGCAGGGGTAGGAGATGAGGGCTGGCATTACACCAGCCTGTACATGTAGGAACACAGCCTGCTACCATCCAGAAAATAAGCTCTCTTGCTCTTCTTAAGCAGAAATATTCTAGGGAGAGGGTTCTGGACACCACAGGCAGCCTAGACAAGGTGACATCATTACAAACTGAAGATGGATGGAGGAGACGGACTGATTCTCTGCCTGAAACTAGTTTCTCGTTCCTCCTCCTTTTGCTGGGCTCGGTTCATCCCAGCAGAAAAGCTCATTTAGTCTCTTCTTTCTGATGTTCACTCTCCTGTCATCCTGCTCTTCTTCCTTGGTATGAGTTTGAAACAGACTTTCAAACTCCCCAGGGTATGTAGCATGTGGGAGGCGAAGAGGGGGCATCAAGATTCTATCTGACTTTACAGATGTCTTATGTGCACACATGCCATTAGCGAATAAAAAGAGGTCAGTTACGGCCCCTGTGGCCTGGCCAGCAAGTTAGGAATCTGACCAATCTACCTTCTTTGTTTGAGGTTAAAGATTCAGAAAGTAGTAACAAAACAAAAAGTCAAACCCAACTGTAGCCTTATGACAGATGATGTTTTGTTTACATAATGATTCCAAGGACTCCCACATTGTAACTTCAGAGTGACAGCAGAAGTTGGGTCTGTACTGTCCCTGCATGTATGTGGTGTTTGTCACACCACCTGGAGGGTGGTCAGCAGCCACTCATCACCACGTTTGTCCTGGTGGGACTTGCAGAACTGGTACACTGGGCTAACACAGTCCCTGTACTGAAAGGTCCAGCCTCGTGGTGTTTACATTGCAGAGACCAATAAATAAGCACACGACACAAAGCAGGCCACCCTCAGTGTCTGGATTTAAATTATCCCTGGTGATTGTTGGGAAGAAATGGTTTTATGATCAGCCATAGCAACTTTCTGAATACCAATCATTTTCACTCTTTCACAAGATAAAATAATAATCTCAGGTTTCAACGATGGCCCAACAGTTAAGAGCATTTGCTGCCCTTTTAGAGGACCTGAGTTTGGTTCCCAGCATCCATGTTAGGGATCTCACAACTGACCATAACTCAGTTTCAGGGTATCAACACTCTCCTGTCTCAGCAGGCTCCTGCATGTGTATGATGTACATAAACTCATAGAGACATGCATATGTACTTATTAAATAATAGACAAATAAATCTTTAAAAATAATCTCTAGTAAATTTTTACAAATATTATCAGAATTGCTTGGAAATACATTCAACAATCCACTAAGGATTTTTATATAATAAAATGACTAACTACCCTAATTTTCATCAGAGAGCTTTTATCCAGTAATTGATGGAAGCAGATGAAGAGGTCCACAGCCAAGTACTGGGCTGAGCTCCTGGAGTCCTGCTGAAGAAAGGGAGGAGGGATTGTATGAGGCAGGGGAGTCAAGGTCATGAGGGGGGAACCCACAGAGACAGCTAACCATAGCTTGTGGGAGCTCATGGACTCTGGACCAACAGTTAGGGAGCCTGCATGGGACCAACCTAGGTCCTCTGCATGTGTGTGACAGTTGTGTGGCTTGGTCTGTTTGTGAGGAGGCTCCTAGCAACGAGATCACGACCTGTCCCTGGTGCTTAGCTGGCTTTTGGGAAACTGTTCCTCGTGCTGGGATTACTTCATCCAGCCTTGATGCTTTGAGAGGAGCTCGGTCCTTCCTCAACTTGATGTGCCATGTTTATTCATGCCCAAGGGAGGCCTGCCCCTTTCTGAATGGAGATAGAGGAGGGGTGGATGGGGAGGGGGGTAGATGGGAGGCTGGGGGTTTAGAATGGGAGGAGAGGAGGGAGGGGAAACTGTGGTTGGTATGTAAAATAAATAAATAAATAATAATAAAAATAAAATGACTAGCCGGGCGGTGGTGGCGCACGCCTTTAATCCCAGCACTCGGGAGGCAGAGCCAGGCGGATCTCTGTGAGTTCAAGGCCAGCCTGGGCTACCAAGTGAGTCCCAGGAAAGGCGCAAAACTACACAGAGAAACCCTGTCTCGAAAAACCAAAAAAAATGACTAAAATAGCAACTACCTAATTTCTGACCAATGAACTCACTGATGAATGTTTTGTGTACAATCCACCATAACACAGAGAGGGAGGGGCTAATTCCATCTTCTCTCAATGATACAACAACTATGCATGATAAATTCCAAAAGTAAAAACGTGCCTCATTCATCTATGTGTGCCACATGAATGCCTAGTGCTTCTGGGCCAGAAGAGGATGTCAGATGCCCTGGAACTGGAGGGAGAGATGGTTGTGACCCACCATCTGAGTGCTGCTAACTGAACCCAAATCCTCGGAACAGCAGCCAGTGCTCTTCACTGCTGAGCCATTTCTCCAGCCTAGGTGGGTGCCTGGCTCCAGGTACAGAACGTTTAGTTCGGATGCATAGGATGGAGTTATTCTTGATCCTTTGACTTTTAACAAAGCTTCAAAAATGACTTGATAAATTGTATCTGTAGCCTGGCACTGGTGGTGTTCTACAGTGCAAGTTCCGGGACAGCCAAGGCTACACAGAGAAACTCTGTCTTGAAAGAACCCCAAAAAAATATGTCTAGAAGTGAGTTTTTATTTGAACCAATTTTTATGGTTTCATAGAACAATTTGGTTTGAGCACTCTGTAATGCACTATCCCTTTCACAAATGTTTTCAGAGGAGAGTACCAGCAATTTGTTTATAGGACGCAGTTATCTGCTGGCCCACACTGCAGGTGGACTCCAGATTCCAGTCACTGTTGCAGACAGTAGGGTGGAGACTGAATCTTCCCTCTCTCTGTGGTGTCCTTTGCCCTGATTCTTTCCATCACATAAAGCTCAGCAGGCCGCAGAAGGCAGGAAGACTGTGGAGAAGAGAGAAGTGCAGAGTTGTGCACACAGGGCCTGCTGGTTCCTTCTGATGCTCCTGGGTACTTCTCACTCACCAGGTCAAAGGATTTACCCTTCACTGTGGGTGCCAGCTTTGGAAGGGACACATCTCAACAGAGCTAGGAGTCTATTCCCTTCACCACGTCCTTTAGAACAGCACACGTGTGACTGACTTGTGAGAAGAGGCTCAAGAGGGACACCCTTCCCTCTGTCCCTCATGGCTGTAATGGGCTGCCTGCTGCCAAGAAGGGGGAAGGAAATGGACAGTGGACTTGACTGCTAAGCCCCTGCTCTGAATTATTTTATTTCTTGTTTTTTCTTCATGTGAGATAGCAATCTTAGGCTGTATGTATCCTCTGCTTTAATAGTTCCTTAACTGAACTTTTATATATACACTCCTTCATATATTTTTCTATTTATTACCCATTTTGTTATTAAATACCTAGGAGAGTTGTCTTAAGCAAACATCACCATCCCCTCATTATAAGTCTCACATTCATGAAATCATAGCCTGGACTTGGCCTCCACTGTCTGTCCAACATCTACTTCAGTGACTGTTAAATAAAAGACCAGTGAATACTTGTCCTGTGATTAAACAGCCATGGGATAAAACCCAACACCTTAGTCACTGACACCCATGAAAGTATAATGGAGCAGAAGAACTCCTGTTGCTGACACCATAGCCTTGGGATCGCCGTATACCAGGGTACTGCTCACATGTGGATGGCACTGCTGTATGGAAAACTACTGTGCTGCCATTCACATGAAACCGCAGCACACAGAATTCTATACAGGCTTTGATGGTGGTAAAGAATCTCTCCATTCCTGGTTTGTACTTACTCCAACGCACTTCTTTTGGTTAACCACGTTAGTGTACAAGAGTGTTCCCTGTTGTGCCAGCAACAGCCTCATGCACCTGATACTCACTCTTTCTTTGTCATATTGGAGACAACATGGGTGAATTAGCCTGTATTGTCTAGCTGTGTGCAGGTGCATGTTCACACGATGACCTGGGTGCCTTCTGCCATATTGTGATATTGAGGAGCTATGCCCTCCATGAGTAACCAAGATGGTAGAGCTGTTAAGACAATTGTGGGTCCTTTGAGAGTTGGAGCCTTACTATAGAAAGTGTGTCACTGGGGGTGGGTTTTGAGTTTTTATATCTCATTTGCTGTTTACTCTCTGCTTCCTGCCTGCCTTTGAACTTCCTGCCATGTCTCCCCGCCATGATGGATTCTTATTCCTCTGAAACCATAAGTACAAAACCATTCTTTTGTAAGTTTCTAAGTTATGGTATTTTTGTCTTGGCAATAGAAGAGTAAGATTCTGCATCTCTCAGAGCACATCCGGGTCTTTAAGCAGTACATGCATGTAGCAGTGCATGCACTGGTGCAAATTCAGAAGGCCCAGGAGTACAGAGGCGTGGACCCCTGGATGCACACTTTCTTGGCTGTGAAAACAGCAGAAATGCTACTGAACATCACTGGGGCCACTCCATCCTACACTTTTTCTTAGACACTATCCCCTCTACACCAGGACTTTGAGGGTCTCGCAGTTTCACTATGGGGCATAGCTGAAGTCACTCTAGGTCCTGGAACCCAAGGTAACTCTTCTCCTCTGGACCATGTTGTTTCCAAGCCCAAAGTGCTGGATTTTAAGATCTATGATGGGAACTCAGGTTCAAGGCCTCTCCTGGACAGATCCTCTGGTGTTTTGTAACAGGGCTTTCACATATGGAGAAGCATGGCAGGGTACCAAAGGGACAATGTCCAGGTTTTTGTTGCCTGAAGCTGGATTGCTGTGACCCATGGCCCTTTTCCAAACTAAGCCACCCACCCTAGAATTCCTGTAAGCCACCATTCATTTTTATAATGGATGGGCCAATTTCCAGAAAGTCTTCTTAGGGAGTTCTGAGGTAGAGCTGGAGTAGGCAGAGTGCTGGCTGAGGGCTGCTATGTTCTGGGTGCTGGTCCTTGAATGACTCCTACAGACTCTTAGGCTCTCTGTAGACTCTCTGCAGGCTCTTTCAGAGAAATGGATTTGGAAAAAGATAGTTTCTTCTTCCTGTGTAACAGCATTCTTCCCAGAAGGGGTCCTGCTCATGACAGAAGGAATGGGCTGACTGTGGCTCTCTGATACATGGATCCCATTCCTTCGGGTGAAACTCGAACCCTCTGTCCTGTATTTAAGGTTTTCCAAGTTCAGAATTAGTCTGCAATTCCTAATGTGTGTGCTTTCGTTTTGTTTATATTGCATTGTTTCAAACTACTCAGGACTTCACACATGCGAGCAAGTACTATACCAATGAGCCACATTCCTAGCCCCACATTCACTTTTGCGTGCTGTATGTTATCTCTAAAAAGAAAATCTTGTTTATAAGCACTTTTTATGAGAATGTCTCAAAAATATATTATAGACATATCTATCCCTACTAGTCAGACTTTTTAGTTTTTTTTTCACTCTTGACCCTCCATTCCCTCCCCCTCTCTCTCTGTCTCTCCCTCTGTCTCTCCCTTCCTCTCTCCTTCTCTGTCTCCCTCCCTTTCTATCTCTCTCTTCCTCTCCCTCTCTCCCTCTTCCTCCCTCTCTCTCATCTCTCTTCTTCCTCTTTTCTCAATAGATTGAAGCCTGTTGGGAAAACCCAGCAAGACATCCCTTACAGTCTACTTGGTCTTTAGGAGAGAGTGTCATCCTGGCTTCTGGGTATCAGCCACTCCACAGAGCCCCCAACTAGCGAAGAGGGGAGGCTGCTGCCTCTGTCTAGAGTTCTGAATATTCCATTCCTAGGCTCCCTCACTTGGATTGGCTTTCAGTGCACAGCCTTCATTCAGTGACCAGAACCAGCCTCCCAGGATCTTCCCTCTGCTAACAAGATCTCACTAGTCCACCTTACCATGCTAACCCTACCAGCATCACTGACAATCCTTGGTGCTCTTCAGGCAGGTTTCCCAGTGTTCTGCCAGAGCATGATTTATGGTCCATCCAAAGCTCTCTGTGCTGGACCAACAGCATTGACTGCTGCTGTAGACTGGTTCTATCAAAACCTCTCCCTGCAGTTCTGAATCAGCACCCTCACCCATTCAAATGTACTCATAGGAATCTTGACATCTTGAATCAAACATTAGAAAAATTGTCCCCACCCCATCACAGACAGGAACATTGTTAGGGAGCAGAGATTCAAGACATCTGACTCTACCTACCAAAGTTCCCCATAGGCCAACAGCAAGGAAAGCTAGATCCTGGATAGATGACACCTGTCTCTGCACACCTTAAGGAACCTCCTTACCCCAGCAAACCCTTCCCAACCCAACAGCCAATCAAAAAAATCAAAACTGTCCTGTCTCCTCTGGTTAAGCTGATCTGTGAATAAAGAGTATCCTGGAGTCCAGGGAGATTCCTTTGTAGTCTTTCATGGGAAATGACATGGTGGGACTTTCTCCAGGAACCCAGCCAGGCACACATGCCATTGGCCTCAATGGGGAGTCTCAACATAAATACCAGCATCCTCTCCCTGACAGACACAGACTATCACCTACTCTCCAGGACTCAGGTGAGAGATGACTCCATGGACTGACCTACACAAACACTTCTGCTCCTCTGTCCCAGAGTGTGATTTCCTTTTAAACTAACCTTTGTGTTCTAAGTATATACGGTGTGAAGTCTGTGCTATGCTGCAGGGGCATGTGGGAAATGCCTCTCAGTGAATTGTGGGTTCCTGTAGGGGGAGACAATCTGCTCTCGATGTCTCTCTTCCTCCATCAGTGCTGTTTTGCTGTCCTCCCAGACAGACTTGGTTCAGGGCTGATGGGATCATAACTGAAGGTTTGTGATTTTGAAGAAGGTCCTGTTGCAAGGTCACTTAGGCGTCCCACTGGGATTCTAGTGAGTTGCAGTGGGAATGGACAACTAGACTCTTCCTGGATTACAGATGTTTAAGGGGGAGGTACAAATTTGCATGTGACTCCTAGATTCTCTTTTGATTTCCACAGGATGAAGCTTCTCACTGGCCTAATTTTCTGCTCCCTGACCCTGGGAGTCAGCAGTTAGTTTTCATTTACTGGTGAGGCTTACCGAGGTAAGGCTGATGCATGAAGTGTGGCTTGTGGGGTTCAGCCAACCATTTTGGAACTTTTGCCCACTGCATCAGGATGTAACTTCCTAGTTTTTTTGGGGTGCCATACAAATACAAATCTCAGATTGGTGGTCTGAACACAGTAGGTGGCAGAGCTGTGTTTGAACTTGGCTGAGCCTGAGACCAGTTTAGCCTGGTTGATGTGTCTGCTTGCTGTCTCCCATGTGAACTTATTAGGTGCCTGTGAAATCCCCCATAGGCTTCAATACTACCTAAGCCTGTGTCCTCTTAATCCCAGAGTCTCAGGAATTGATCTTGGGTGTGGCTGTCATGGCAGGCTTCAGCAAATCCCTATGTGATTGAACCTACAGCCACCACTGAGGACTGTGTCTCTAGTGCCTCCTCAAGTATCCACCCCACTGCACGGTCTGTTTAGAAGGACTAGAAATGCCTGTTTACAGTGATGTGCTGCACACTGTCGAGATGGATTGCTTAGAAATCAGTACAGAAGTGCTCCCCATGTTCAGCCTTTCTCCCTCTTTCCTGTGTCTTCCGCATTTGGAAGTCCCTCAGAAACTCAAATTCATTCTTGAACACTCATTGTGGATTAATGTTGGAGACCGACTCCGGACAGCTATGTCCTGGACTTTGTCAAGCCTTGACAAAAACTTCCTGACCTAACTGCAGGAGATGTGACTAGATAAGACCTTCCTGGCCTAACTGCAGGAGATGGAGATTAGGTAAACTTTCTGGAGCCTGTCAACTGCAGGGGGCCCGGGATCAAAGCGACCTCGCCCCTGACCCCCTCCTTAGGAATTTTCTCTCTCCCTGCTTCCCCTGCTCCCCTCCCTACCTGAAGCCCTGTTTATAAGCCTCAATACCCAGTCAATAAAGGAGACCTTGACGCGACTCAGACTGACTCTGTCTTCCCTTATTGCACCTGGTCTGGTCTCCTTTCTCTCTCGCCCCCATTGATTTTTTTTTTTTTTTTTTTTTTTTTTTGGTTTTTCGAGACAGGGTTTCTCTGAGTAGCTTTGCGCCTTTTCCTGGAACTCACTTGGTAGCCCAGGCTGGCCTCGAACTCACAGAGATCCGCCTGGCTCTGCCTCCCGAGTGCTGGGATTAAAGGCGTGCGCCACCACCGCCCGGCCCATTGATCTTTCAGGAGGTGCCTCCTCGGGTCTCCCCAATAACCTGGCCTGCGGGACGGGCAAGTGGCGCCCGAACGTGGGGCCCGAGGCACTGTGACCTGCCGGACGACGGACAACAGAAGGGGCCCCCCCGGAGAGGATCAGGGTAGAGACGCCCGGACTGCATCACTCGTGCAACGCGGGAGAGTCTTGAGGTAAGTATGTCGTCCCATCGATCATGGGCAAAAATTTATCTAAAGAGGCTGTTTTTCTAAAGGAGATGAAAGGTAATCTTAGGGAGAGAGGAATAAGAGTTAAAAAAAAAAGGATTTAATAAAATTCTTCCAATATATGGAGGAGAAATGTCCCTGGTTAGTGATTAATGGACCAGGAATTCACCCTCTGACTTGGAACAAGGTTGGAAAAGATACTAACAAATTAATCAGAGATGGGAAAATGTCCCCGACGCCTTTTTTAGTTTTTATGGTGTGATTAGAGATGTTTTACCGGTAAGAGCGCTCTCTGTCTTGTCTGTGTCTCTCTGTCTTGTTACTTTTGTTTTGTACTTTGCAGGCTTGATTTGTACTTTGCAGGCTCTCACTGGGACAGACGTGTCCGGACAGTGAACCTGGCGGCAAAGGGAGACGTCCCAGAGCCCTAAGGCCACCTCAGAGGTGACCATTTGGTTTAGGAGCATCTTTGGGTATCTTCCCCCACGGTGGGAGGAAGTGCCACTTTGTATTTTGTCCCGGGAATTTGTCAGAGCCATTTTGTGGGTTTTTTTTTTTTGTGTGTGTGTGTTTTATTGTGATCATTGTTACTTTACTCTCTCCTTCTCTTCCAAGAAAAAAAAAAAAAGGTGCATGTCTGACAGGGATGTGGAAGCCCCTGATGTCTGTTTGATTAAGAACGGAGATCCTCCAGTCTGGATTGTTTTTGGTGTGATTGAGCCTGGAGGGTTGCCCTCCCCCAACCCAGAGCACATCAGGCTGTCATTGTTCTTGGAGCTTTGTTGGTTGTTTTGTTGGGGCAAAGTTTTTTCATGTGCCCTTGGTCTTGTGTGTAATGTATTAACTGTTCTCAATGTTGACTTGACTGTGACGCTATGGGACAGTTCCCTTCTTCTCCACTAGACCTTTGCCTAGCCCACTAGAAGGATGTTTGAGCCACAATAGAGGGAACTGGGTCCCCCACCCCCACTCCCCGATTGAACTGAGATAAACAGGTAGCTCCTGCCTGATGGGGCTTGCATACTGTAAGAGGGGCTTGCTGGCTGTGAATGAGGCCGTCGTCTCAGTGCTGATGTTCCGGTTCTTGGATTGTCTCTGTAAATGTTATTTGTTTCTGTCTACTAACCTCCCTTATTTTCCTAAAGGAAGAGGAGGAAAGAGAGTCATAACAAAGGCCACCTCCGTCCCTCCTTAGCTCTCTTGCTATCAGGACTGCAGCCAGCTGGCTGCTCTCACGAGGGTGGGGGTGCGCGCTCTCCTTACAGGCGGGCAAAGACAGGAGCTCTGGACAGGGCAATGGGGACTGCCTGCAATTGACAAAAACTGTGTGAACACTAAACAGAGAATCTGACTTTAGTCAGAGGAGTTAACAAAACTTTTTTTCAGGAACACTGGCAGCCAAGGACATGCTCTATGCCCACTGCTCCCCTTCCCTTCCTTTACTGTGATAAGTTCAAGGTCTCTTCTGCCGGCCAGCAGCTTCTCTTGTTAACCCTTCTCTGTCCTGGTATTGCTTAAAAAGAAATGTTAAAATTATCAGTTCAAGATACTGGGAAAATTATGCTTTTGTTTCCACAGGAAAAATAAAAATTTACATGGTGTGAAACCTCAATAACCCCCCTTCCTCTATCCCCTACAGACAAAGAGGAGCCTAAACCAGGATTCCTAAGTGTAGATAAAAAGTTAGACCCCTTTTTCCCAGGTGGTTTTATCAGCTACAGAAACTTAAAAAAACACAGAGTCCGAATATATGACCATCTGACAGAGGCTAAGTGGTCATAAAACATCCCAAACTTCTCGAACCCTGGAGACAGCTCGTAAAACTCGTAGACCGGTTGTTTAACAAACAAGAAATAAAGATAACATAACTGATATGAACTGATAACATACTGATATGAACCAGAAAGAATGGAGGCAGGCTGTGAGAGATGAATTATGTGGTCTGTGCCTTTAAGAACTAGCCTCACAAAGAAAGGGCACGCTCCTTCCAATCTCCCTGCTGTGCGTGAGAGATTTGGAAGAGCCCCCTGCCGCGGCTTGTAAACTTTGACTTCATTTGAATGAACCTTGCTTTTTGCATTTTGTACCTAAGTATCTAGGTGGCTTCTTTGGGGCGATCTGGGCATAACAATGGGTTTTGGTCATTTGAGTTCAATGGGTTACAAATACTTGCCATCATTTAAGAGAATTGGTTTCAAATTATTGTTGGTTAAGATAAAAAAAATGTTTTAAAAAATATGTAAAATACAAGTTATTAGAATATATAAAAGCAAAATATAAAGGTCTGAGGATAAAAAGGCTTAAATAATGATCTAAAAAAATGACTTGAGATATATAAAAAAAAAAAATGAAACATGTTTCAGATTTCTTTGTCTTGCTATTCTGCTGTTACATTGAGACTCCAAAGGGTTATAGTTGTAAAAATGTCTGTCTACTGTACAGGTATGAATGAAAAATGTGGCCAAATGTATGTTTGGTTTTGAATGTCTGAGTTTGCATGTCCTTTATGTTAAGGAATACAAGTTAATACTAGTCATCTGGCTATTCAGATACTAGTTTAAAGTATAAACTGTTCTATTTTAATAAAAAAACCCTGAGAGGTATATTTAACTAATATATCTATAGGTGAACAAATTGGCCTGGTTATTGTTACCAAACTTAGAGATATTTTCAAGATTGGGCCTAGATTTGTTTGGCTCAGATACATTTAATAGATAATGGTCCTCAAACCTGTCAAGATCTGTTAAATATGGCATTTACATTATTTGATAAAAAGCTTACTATAGCAAACAGAGACTCCAAGCTCCCCAGCTCCTAGCAATGACTCCCAAGGTCTCCAAAAAAGATATAGAGCAATGACAAGAAGATGCCACCTGAATTGTGGACAACACCGACCACTGGGCAAGACACTCTGACTCAACATCTGCTGCCAGGGATTTGGCCTATGAGACACTGACAAGATAAGGTCAGTTTTTACCAAGTTGCTCCTCAACAGGGAAAATTTCACATTATGGGCCCAGCAGCCAAGACTGACGCTGTCCTGACACCTGTCCTGCCAACACTATGAAGACTATAGGAGCCTGGGATGATGACAGTCTGGTTTATGGATAGTCTATGTTTTTTTTTTTTTAAATAGATTTAAAAGTCTGCACTCAGGTAAAGTTTAACCTTCTCAGATCTTTGATGACATTGATGACTGGACTAGCTATAGCTTTCTCAGCTTAGTAATTGATTGATCAATGGATTAATTAATTAAAGCTAATAAGTCTCTTCAAAAAAGATAAACAGGTTCTAAATATAGACTTACAGATGCTTTTCATTGGGCCAAGGAAGTTTCAGTCCAGTCTATACTTGGCTCTCTAGATAGAAAAGACACTATGGATTTCAGGGCAAATTGATAATACTACAATTACTAAGACTATGGGTCTAAAAGTTCCAAATAAGTTCATAAGTTTTAACTTCTGTTCCTAGTTTATATCTATCTCAACAGGTTTCCACTTGGCTGACAGATACATCCAAGCATCTTTTGCTGGTGACAACCTACTGCAAATGACTGAGCCCTGAACTTGCTGACAGCTGATATGGACCAATTCAGCCGATATGCATACCATCTCTTCAGCTGGTCAATAAAACATTCCCTCTTGTCTTTGACTAACATTCTGGCTTTCCAGGGCCTTGACAACAACGTCCCAATGTCAGCAGGAAGTAATTATAAAAGAGAAAACATCGCCCTTGTTTCCCGCCCCCCTGGAATGTTAGATCAAAAGGGAATTTCTTGTCATAGGGAACCTGAGATAAAGTTCCAGGTTCCTTGAGGATAAGGAACTCTGTCAGCCATCATAAGGCTTTTGGCCCATGTGCTTCTGCTAATTACTGTTGGCTCTTATATCACTGATGTCTTAACTAAATGATGATTCATGTCTGGGTACCACTAAGCTGAGGATGCTAGAATTCCAATATCCACCTCTGAACCCATGACACACTTGCAGATGGCAAAAACTGAATAAGGGGAAGCTCGCTTTGCCATTGATAATGGGAAAGCTCTTATATTCTGGTCCAATTAGTCTCTGATATGGAATTCTTTGAGCAGAGAGGCAGATACACTCGAGAACCTGAGTCTATGACTATTGCCCTATTGTTAGGTATTGGGGGTATCACTGCAGAAATTGGTACAGGAACTACTGCCCTCGTGCAGAGCAACCACCTTATGCAGTTACAAATGGCTATGACTACTGACCTAGAGGCCATAGAAAGATCCATTTCTGCTCTGGAGAAATCTTTAACCTCGCTCTCTGAAGTTGTGTTACAAAACATAAGAGGTCTGGATTTACTATTTTTAAAGGAGGGGGGATTATGTGCAGCCTTAAAGAAAGAATGCTGCTTTTATGCCGACCATACTGGTATTGTCAGGGAATTGATGGAAAAATTAAGGAAAAGGCTAGCCCCCCCCCCCAAAAAAAAGGGGAGTTTAAAAATCAGCACAGGTGGTTTAAAAATTGGCTGCAAGGGTCCCCCTGGCTCTCCACCTTGCTACCTACCATTCTAGCCCCCTTAGTTGTTTTTCTCCTTCTCATTACCTTTGGTCCCTGGGCCTTTCAGCAGTTGACTCAGTTTATCAAAAATCAGATTGATTCGGCCTCACCACGACACATCTCGATTCATTATCATAGAGTAGATTCCGAGGAGGCCAGCCAGGAGCCCCATCAAGGACTCAGATTCAGTGTCCTAAGGCCCTAGCGTCCCCACGGTCTTGCTAGAGGGTACCCAATGACGGGAATAGTACAGGGCTCATGCCGGAGACAACAGCGTACAGAGGTCGTCGAGACCAGCTCAACATGGCACGCTGCCGAGCGTGGGAAGCCCCTTGTGTAGCCTAAGACAGGGACTCTCTCGGACCCTAGCCACCCCAATCACAATGGACTTGGTCCATTTTTGAGAAAAGGGGGGGAACTGTTGGAGACCGACTCCGGACAGCTATGTCCTGGACTTTGTCAAGCCTTGACAAAAACTTCCTGACCTAACTGCAGGAGATGTGACTAGATAAGACCTTCCTGGCCTAACTGCAGGAGATGATGATTAGGTAAACTTTCTGGAGCCTGTCAACTGCAGGGGGCCCAGGATCAAAGCGACCTCGCCCCTGACCCCCTCCTTAGGAATTTTCTCTCTCCCTGCTTCCCCTGCTCCCCTCCCTACCTGAAGCCCTGTTTATAAGCCTCAATACCCAGTCAATAAAGGAGACCTTGACGCGACTCAGACTGACTCTGTCTTCCCTTATTGCGCCTGGTCTCCTTTCTCTCTCGCCCCCATTGATCTTTCAGGAGGTGCCTCCTCAGGTCTCCCCAATAACCTGGCCCGCGGGACGGGCAGATTAAGGTTAATGTGACAGTGGCTTGGGACATTTTCAATTTCGGGAGATACATTAGACGACTACTAGGGGATTGTGCTGTTGGTAGGAGGGACGGATGCTGGAAATATATTCAGTGCTCAGATCAGCCCTGGAAACGAGGGACCCAACACAACAATAGGGCCAAGACTGAGAAATTCTGTTCTGTGATGATAGCTCCCGTCTTTCTGTTCCACATTCCCATTGTGTAAAAAGAGGCAGCTCACACGTGCACAGTGTTTCTCACACTAACACATCACAGGTGGACCATCTTGTTTTTAAGGATTTTTAATTCATTAGTTTTTAAAAACATTTCTTTATCGATTCTTTGGAAATTTCACATCGTGCCCCCCAATCTCTCTCACCTCCCAGTCCCTCCATACCCACCATTACCCCTGCAGTATGCTCCCCCAAAATTAATTCAAAACAAAGCAAAACAAAAAAACCCACCTCACTCCTCCGTCTTTCAACACGTCCTCCTTCATCCTAGTGGTATCAGGAGCTGCAGTGTGTCACGAAGTATACCCCTTTTGTCCAGTCAGCCACACCCACCAAATATTCATTGTAATGAGTCATTGGTCTGGTTCAAGGCTTCTGATCTGGTATACCATCAACCCTGGGCCCCCACTGAAACTCCTCTTGGTCATCCTGTTGTTGCCCCGAGTCATGGAGATCCTGCAGTCATTGTTCTGAAGGTCCAGTGCCCTTGTGCTCTCTAGCAGGTCATAGATGGGGCAGCTACTAGGGTGGGCCAACCCAAGGCCCGGCAGGTGGGTCTGGATGGTAGATGAGCTGGTCAGTCTGGGCCACTGGGACCACACCCTCAGGGGACGGACAGAGCCAGTCCGCCTAAGCCATACCATCTGAGCCAGCTCTCCCTGGCCTGTGGTGAGAGGTGGGGCCATCTCTCCCATGGGGGGTGGGTGCGGCACCAGCTCTCACAGGAGCACCTTCTAAGAACTCTCAGTAGTAACCTGGAGAGACCAACTAGGGTTAGAAAATGTTCTTCTCCACCATGTCTCAGGCTGCTCTGACCACAGGCTCAAGCCATGAATTTTTCCATCTCTGTCTTCCTCTCATGTTGTCTTTCCCACCCAGGGGCTGGGGACATGTGACAAGCCTACTCTGACATGAAGGAGGCCAACTGGAAAGATTCAGACAAATACTTCCATGCTAGACGGAACTATGATGCTGCCCAAAGGGGTCCTGGGAGAGACTGGGTTGCTGAAGTCATCAGGTAAACATAGACCGTTGGGACACTGGGCCTGGGTAGAAGGTATTGACTGTGCTAGGAGACCAGGGGCAGATGAGCCCCAGAGAAGGTCATGCCAATCTGTGGCCCCTCCCCCTCCTGCTCATGCAGTTACTTCCTCCATTCATGCTCAGTGTGGATCCTGGGCTGTGGGCAGAGCCAGCACTCAGCTCATGCTGGGTAGGCCTGTTTCCAAATGCAGACAGGGAGTGATTCATCCCTGCCTGTCTGGTGATGGTCATTCAGTGTAGGGTGGCCAGACTGGCCTAAGCGTTGCTGGGCTTGGCAGGGTCACTGTTTCAGGCCCTCTTTCCTGGCCCTTCCTAGTTTCCTCCTAAAGCCATTCCATGCAAATGAGAGAACTGGGGGTGTCGACTGTGGCCATGAAACTTGGTGATAGATCTCCTCCATGTCTGCTTCTCCTAGTGATGCAAGAGAGGGCTTTCAGAGTCTCATGGGCCGTGGACATGAGATACCATGGCTGACCAGGAAGCCAACAGATGGGGCCTCAGTGGCAAGGACCCCAATCACTACAGACCTGCAAGACTGCCTGACGAATACTGAGCATCCTCCTTACTGCCTTAGGAGGCTGTGCTGCGGGCTCTGGGGTCAGGACATGGGGTTCTTCACTTTAGTGTCCACTGTGGGTGTGGAGGGCATACAGTGCACAAATAATAAATTCGTAAGAGATGAAGTTTCCTGTCATTGTGTTTTAGTGGGTGGAGCTGTTTGGTATAAAGGGTCAATACTAAACATAGTCCGGAATAGAATATTTAGGCTTAGGACTGATGTTCTCAGAAGTTACATAGAGAGATAGTTCTTGATGACGGCCCCATTCCCCATTTAGGCTCATGTGACTATTCAAGTCCCTGAAGTTACAGAGATACTGTTTTCAGACCTTTCTATATCGTGACCTCCACCCTCTGTGCCTACTGTTCCAGAAATTTCTCTTCTCTCGCTGCATTAGTCTGATATTTCTCTGCCTCTGTGGACAGCGACACAACTGTGGGAAAATTGCCGTGGTGAATTCTGCCTCAGCCACTGCCATTTTGATTCTCTGTTTCAAATATACATTTCTCTCCCTTCTTCCCTCCCTCCCTCTTTCTCTCCCTCCTTCTCTTTTTTTCTTTCTTTCTTTCTTTCTTTCTTTCTTTCTTTCTTTCTTTCTTTCTTTCTTTCTTCCTTCCTTCCTTCCTTTCTTTCTTTCTTTCTCCCTTATTTCCTTCCTTCCTTTCTTTCTTTTGTTTGTTTCTTTCTAGATTTATTTATTTATTATATATACAGTGTTTTGTCTGCATATATGCCTGCATGCCAGAAGAGGGCACCAGATCTCATTACAGATGGTTGTGAGCCACCATGTGGTTGCTGGAAATTGAACTCAGGACTTCTGGAAGAGCAGCCAGTGCTTTTAACCTCTGAGCCATCTCTCCAGCCCCCCAGGCTTTTCTGTATAGGTATGCCACTCTGCTTTATCCATCATGTCATGGTCTGACTCAAGGCTTTTTCATTATGACCCCTTTTCATAGAGAGAAGAACATCACTTTGAGAAAGCCTTATCTTAACCTTAGGAATCCTAACCTAGACACTGCACTGGGGACCAGGGATATAGCTCAGTTGACAGAGTGTTTGCTTAGCATTCATGAACCCTTAGGGGATCCTTAGAACTGTGTAAACCTGGTGATGGAGCACATTTATATTCCTTGCACTGGGGAAGTAGGGGCTGTCAGACCAGGTTCAAGACCAGTGCTGGCTATATAGTGAGAGTTGAGGCTAGCCTGGGATAAATGAGACCCTGTGTACAATAAAACACACACACACACACACACACACACACACACACACACACACACACGCATGCACAGATATGGATACATATGGATATATATCCCTCACATTAAAATAATAGTAGCATTGTAATTTCTAAAGTATTGGGGTATAGATCAGTTGGTAGAGTGCTTACCAATATGAATGAAACCCTGGGTTCTATTCCAAGCACTGCATAAATTGGGTTTAGTGTCTCTTACAAAGTGCAGGCAGGTGGATCAGAAGTTCAAAGTCCTTCGTGGATACATAGGGAGTTGTAGATCAGCCTTTGATAGTTGAGACAATGCCTCAAAAACAAAAACAGTTCAGGTAAATGGATGGAGCTGTAAACAATCATCCCAAGTGAGCTAACCTGGTCTCAGAAAGGCAAACATCACATGCTTTATCACTTTTGTGTATGTTATCTCTGAATTTCTGTTTCAGTTAGAATTCCCACAGAGGGGAGGGATAGGAAGGCACAACAAGTGGGGGTAACTTTCAAGGGGGAGGGGGCAGTCAGCTTTCTCTGAGGGTGTGAACCATGGTAGGTGGAAGAACACACATCCGAGATTTGGAGGACACAAATGGGACTTGGTGACTTTAAAAAGAGAGAGAGAGCGTGGAGATGGGTGCACAGGGAGGTGGGAGGTGGATCTGGGAGAAGCTGGGGGGGGATATGATCAAATAAATTCTGTGAAATTCTCAAAGATTTCATAAAAATATTACTTTAAAAAGAAGAAGAGCAGGTTGGATGGATGAGCAGATGAAGATTCCTGGCACACAAGTCTCACAGCCTGAGTTCGATCCCCAGAGCCCATGGACAGGTGGAAGAGGAGAACTGACCCCACTAGATACCCTTGGATCTCCACAGCTGTGTGGTGGTGTGTGCCACACATACACTGGCCACCAATAAAAATGGTGGGGTCTGGAGAGATGGCTCAGTGCTTAAGAATGTAGTGTGTTGCTCTTCCAGAAGACCTGAGTTTGGTTCCCAGCACCACATTGGGAGGCTCAGAACCACCTGTGATTCTAGCTCCAGAGGATCTGGCTTCCCCTCTGACCTCAGTGGGAAGCTGCATTCATGTGTTCTCCCACATCCATGTAATTAAAAATAAAGTAATAACAAAGGAGAAAATGAACCTGTTTCAGGCTTTAGTGAGGCACAGTTTTAAATGTGTCTCTAAGGAAGTTTCCAGAGAAGAAGAGGGAAAGTTTCTCCCTAAATGTGGGTGACACCATAGCATGATCTCAGATGGGCACACATAAAAATAAACAATGAAATAAATCTAGTTTAGGTAAGTAAATCTTAGTGTGCTTCTGTTGTTGTATATAATATTACCCTCTGGAAACTTTATAAAATGTAGAAATGTATTTACCTCATGATGCTACAGGCTGGGAAGTCCAAGGATGGAATCTGGTCCCTGGTGAGAGTCTTGTATCTCAGTCCCTCTGAGAACATCATATTGAGAGACAGATCAGGTCTGGTAGTTCAGGTCCCTTCCTCTTCTCACAAAGACATTAAAGCCACCATGGGGTCCCATCTTTATGAACTTTTCTGATCCCTACTTACCTCTAAACCTCCAAAACCCACTGCTGGCTGAAGCTGGGGATGAAATTTCTAACATGTGGACTTGTAGGGGAGACATCCACATCACAGAGGCTTCTGTCTCTGTTGGGATTCTGTCAGGAAAGAACCCAGTGAGACAAGGTGGCAACAGCAGCGTTCCGCAAGGGGTGACAAGGTGCAGAGACACTGGGACACCCCTGGACACAAAACACTGAATCCTATCAAAGGCTCTCTCATTTTCTGCACATTAGCAATAGAGCAAGGCTAGAGGAAGGACAGAGAAATATGTCCCTGGGACTGGGCGTTGAGTGTTTAAGGTCTCATTCCACTTCTTGTTCTCTCTGTTTCCTGCTTAGGTTTGAGCTGTCTCCTCCCGCTGCCATGCCTTCCACTAGCTGCCATGTCTCCCCAGAACGATGGAATTTTTTTAAACTTTCTTTATTCTTCACGTCTTTCACATCATGCCTCCAAACCCCCCCCATCTCCCTCTCCCACCAAAACAAAATAAAATAAAATTTTAGAGAAAAAAGGGGGAAATGGAATAAAGTGAAAATCCAGTCATGGAAGCTGCATTGTGACACAGTGAGTCATGAAGCAAACCCTTTATCCATACATTTTTACATGCGGGTGTTCATCATAAAGAATTGTTGGTCTGGTTCAAGGTCCCTGGTCTCTGCTACATCATTGACACTGGGCCATCACTGGGATTCTTCCCGGATATCCGTTTCTACCCTGTCTCCTGGAGATCCTGCAGCTCTGCATCTGCCAGATTGTCGACACCCGTCCCCGTTGGGGTGGTTGTTGGGCTTGATGTTGGGCTTGGCCAACCCTGGTTCTGGGCCTGGGTAGTTCCAGGGTTGGTCAGCCTGCCAGCTCTCCCCTGTCTTTCCCACCTGGGGGAGCTCTTCAGCACTGTCCTGACTAGTTCACCCCTTGCAACAAGGAACAATGGCCAAGGCCAGTTCACCAGCTTTCAAGTCCTCAGGGTCAGTTCTCCCACACCTACATCTTCAGGCCCAGCTCTACTGTGTTGCCCAGGTGAGGTATAGGGGCCACTCTCCTGAGTGCTGCAGCTGATGAGGGGACAGGGACAGCTCTCCTACTATTATGACCTCAGGGCAATCTGTTCCACGAACCTCAGGTGTTGATGGGTGTGAAGTGGGGGCATCTTTCCTCAACCCCTGCCAGTATATGACAGATGAGTAATGGGGACAGCTCTCCCATGCACACAACATTAGGACTGGCTCACCCACACCTCTGCCAGAAGGAATGATGGATTCTTATTCCTCTGGAATTATAACTAAAAATAATTTTTCTTCAAGAAGTTTCTTTGTTTAAAATATTTGTTATAGCAATAGAAAGTAACTAAGAATCTGCATCTCTCAGAACACATTCCTGTCTTGTAACAGGCTCCCAGACCAAGCTTGGCACAACTATCTCCATGATGGAAGCACCATTCAGGCCATAAAAACTTAGCACATTGACAGCATCACCTACCAAATCGAAAACAAAGACCTAATTCATCAAAGTTCTGGGAAAGTCTCTAAATGTACTAACCTTGCCTTTTGGTTTCTGCAGTTCTGCCTCTAGTTAGCTACTGTTCTTGTTAAATAACTGAAGTGTGTTGACCCAGAACATGGTATTTGTGATGACCCTGAGAAAGGTTTGGAGCTTCAATGGGATTCCAAAACACCAAATGTGGTCACCATCTAGCTACTAAAGACTTATTTTCTTGGCTTTTGGTTTTTCATGAGACAGGTTCTTACTATCAAGAAAGGGTCTCACTATATAGCTCTGGAACTCACTATGAAGACTAGGTTGTCCACAACCTTACTGAGATCCACCTGGTCTGCCTTCCAAGTGCTGATATTAAAAGTGTGCACCAACACTCCTTCTTTAATAAAGACTTTCTACTTAGACCTGTCTCTGGTAGTCTTCTCTGGTGGACACCCACAACATTCTTTAGTCAATGTATGAGTGCAGGTGAACCCTCCAGTGGAGGAAATTGTGAGGTGGCAGGTGAACAGAAGCATGGATCTATTGAGGCACAATTTCCTAGGTTGTTTCCTAGGATTTCACAAATCCGTAGTTTCACAATGGAGCTGTGAGTGAACATAAATAGGCCTGTTGCATCCCATCCTTTCCTTTATTCATTATCTCTCCTTTTCCAGGACACTGAATGTCTTCCACAGTATCAATTCAGCGCATAGCTGAAGTCACTGTAGGTTTAGGACCCAAGGAACTAAGTGACCCGTCACCTCAGGACCATGCTCTTTGCAAATCCACTTTGCAAATGATCTATGATGGGAACTCAGGGTCAAGGCCTCTCCTGGACAGGTTCTCTGGTGTTTCGTAATAGGGATTTCTCTTGGAGATAAGCATGGCAGGGTACCATAGGGACAATGTTCAGGTTTTTGTTGCCTGGAGCTGGATTGCTGTGACCCATGGCCTTCTTCCAAACTAAGCCACCCATCCTAGAATTCCCATAAGCCACCCTTCATCTTTTCTAGGGGTGGACCAATTTCCAGAAAGTACACTGATGGAGTTCTGAAATAGAGAGCTGGAGTAATCAGAGCACTGGCTGAGGGCTGCTGTGTTCTGGGTGTTGGTCCTTGAATGACTCCTGCAGACTCTCTTAGGCTCTCTGTAGACAGACGCTCCACATCTCTTTCAGAGAAATGGACTTTGACATAGACTGTTCCTTCTTCCTGGGCAACAGCATCCTTCCTTGGGTGGGTAATGATCATGACAGAAGGAATGGGTTGACTGTGGCTCTCTGACACATGGCTCTCATTCCTGAGGGTGAAACTTGAACCAACTGTCCTGTATTTAAGGATCTCTGAGGGCAGAGTTGCCTGAGGGGACTTACGTACAGTCTTTTGTTTTGTTTGTTTTGTATAGTTTTAAATCACTCAGACCTCACATGTGCGAAGCAAGCAATACACCACTGAGCCATGTCCCTAGCACAACACCCACATTTGCATGGTGGGTGTCATCTCTGAAAACAAATTCTTGCTTATAAGCACTTTTTATTAGAGCTATTTCAAAAAACATGTTATATCCATATCTATCCACGCTAACCAACATTTCTTTTTTCTTCACATCTTGACACCTTCACACTTCTCTCCTAACAGCTGTGAAGAGTAGACTGAGCCCTGTTGGAGAAAACCAGCAAGGCATTCCCATGATTCACCTTACAGTCTACTTGATCTTTGGGGAGGGTGTCATGCTGGCCTGTGAGTATCAACCACTCTAAGGAGCCCCCAAACTGTGAAGAAGGGAGGCTGTTGCCTCGGTCCAGAGGTCTGAATATTTATTCCCTTAGCTCCCTCTCTCGGATTGGCTTTCAGTGCACAGCCTTCATTCAGTGACCAGAACCAGCCTCCCTGGATCCTCTCCCTGGTAACATGATCTCACTAGTCCCCCTTCCCCTGCTAACCCTGCCAGCATCACTGACAGTCCTTGGTGCTCTACAGGCTGCTTTCCCAGTGTTCTGTCCAGAGCACAGTTCAGAACTCCATCCAAAGCTCTCTGTGTTGATCTAATAGCACTGGCTGCTGCTGTGGACTGGTTCCATGAAAAGATTTCACCATAGTTCTGAAACCAGCACCCTCACCCATGTCTTAGGCATCATGACATCTTAAAAAATAATTCATCTTATATCAAACACAGCTGTCTGTCCTAGGGGTGTCTGCTTCCAAGACAAATGCTGTAAAAGTTTCCTAGCATGAGCTTAGCTTCTGCATTGGAATTTGCAGGTGAAAAAAAAATCCCAGCAATTAGCACATTGTGCCTTGGCTATATGCATCTTCTGGCCATTCCTAATGCACCATCTCCTTACCTTTCCAATTTGGTCTTTATTCCAGCAATTTCAGAGCTTGTTCCACAGTACGTACACATCACTGTCTCCTCACCCATCCCTTCAAAACTCTTTTTTTGTTTATCATTTCCACCAATAATAACAGACATTTGCAGTTTAAACAAGTAGAAGAAAAACAAATTAGTAAGTAAAGAAAGAAAGGGAGGGAGGAAAAAAGGAAGGAAGGAAGGAAGGAGGGAAGGAAGGAAGGAGGGAAGGAAGGAAGGAAGAAAGGAAGGAAGGAAGGAAGGAGGGGAGGAAGGAAGGAAGGAGGGAAGGAAGGAGGACAGAAATGACTGCAGCAGCATCTGTACACATGTACACCAGCAAACCAACTACCCAGTCAAACATCCAACAGTTCAAGGACTTTCCAAGTCTCTAGAATGTACCTTGATTGAACTAAGTCCCAGGGTGTTTTAATGTGAAGGAACTGGTGTCCACCAAATGGATTATATTCTGAAGCCATGTGTCCAGGTTGAGCACTAGTTTGTGTGTGGGATTCTTTCTGGGTGGGATTAGCATTAGAATTGGTGAACTCAGCAAAGTAGATTGTCCTCTTCTGTGTCTGGGCATCAGCTAAGCCAATGAGAACCTGAACCCATCAGCTACCTAGGACTCCAGCAGAGAGAAGGGGGAGGAGGGAAGAGGAGGAGGGAGGGAGGGATTGAGGGAGGGAGGGAGGGAGGGAGGAGAGGAGAGAGAGAGAGAGAGAGAGAGAGAGAGAGAGAGAGAGAGAGAGAGAGAGCATGGCTTCAATACATATGCCTCACCATTTAGACAAGTGGAGATACTTGCCCTTTTGGCTTTACAAGAGTTTCTAGTGTAGCCCTGGTTAACCTGGTACTTGTTCACTCTACAGACCAGACTGGCCTTGAACTCAGTGATGCACCTGCCTCTGCCTCCTGAGTGCTGGAATTAAAAGGCATGTACCACCTTAATACCTGCCTGCTTTTTGCCTTTTATTTGTTTTGAGACAGGTTCTCATTATGTAGCCAAGGCTATCTCAGAACTCATGTACCTCCCATCTCAGCCTCCTAAATGTTGGGTTAGCACCATTTCTTGACTGCTACTTGTCATTTTAACCATACATCACATGAGGAAATATTTAATACCCTCGGTTAGGTCCTTCCATGTGTTCTGTTGGCAAATATTTATACAGACTTACTGTGTGCTAGGTGGGCTGGTAAGTTCTAAACGTCAAGTTTTCATAACCTAGAATTACCTGAGCTGGAAGTCTGAACTGAAGAATTGCCTAGACCAGATTGGCTTGTGGGCTTGTCTGGGGGGGTTTTCTTGATTGTTGACTGAGGTGGGAAGACCCACCCAGAAAATGAGATGTTCCCTTTTATGTGCTGGCCCCAACTGTGTAAGAGTGAAGAAAGCTAACGGAGAGCAGAGGCAAGCAGGCAACATGGCTGCATTCATTCTCTCTGCCCTTGACCAGATGTGGTGTGACGAGATGTCTCACATTCCTACTGCTGTGACTCCCCTGCAATCATGAAGTGTCACCTAGAACTGTGAGCCAAATAAACCCTTTCCTCCTCTGAGTCTCTCTTCATCAGGGTGTTTTAGAAGCCTGGGTGGGCATTGTTTCAAGGAACAGGGATTCCTTGTACGAAACTACTGTGAACAAGACCTTGGCCTTCAGGAGTCTGGCCTTTTGGAACTGTGTCCATGTCCTATTAGGGTTTCTACTGCTATGACAAAATGTCATGACCAAAAACAAGTTTGGGAAGAAAGGGTTCATTTCAGCTTACAGCTTGCAGTGTATCAACCAGGGAAGTTAGGGCAGTGAGGTAAGAAAACTTGCCAAAATACAAGCATTTTACGTTATTTAGAACAAAACTATTATGGACAAGGAAACACTTGTCCATATGCTCTCTCTCTCTTCTTTCTTTCTTTCTTTCTTTCTTTCTTTCTTTCTTTCTTTCTTTCTTTCTTTCTTTCTTTCTTTCTTTCTTGTGCAGGATATTGAACTCAGAGCCTCACTCATGCTAGACAAACACTCTACTGCTGAACTATAGCCTCAACCTGTAACAGTTTATTTACCAGGAAGGATTGAGCAAGACGGATTCTGACAAAGCTTGTTGGATTTAACAGCTCTCTTCTCACCAATGTTAAGTAGAGAGAGAGCAGCTACTCCATGGCAGCAAGGTCCTAGCAGCCCTACCTCCTCTGGGACCTCAGCTAGAGAAAGGGACAGAGCTGGCACTCTTTTCCAGGGAGTGCTGCTCTCGCTGTACTCCTGAGATCCATTTCATATATGGTTGGTAAGTTCTAGTGGGGAACAATTACATTTTCTGATAGTTTGCTCTCTAGAGATAGGGACTCATGCCGCCCACACTGGCCTGGAACCAGCTTTGTAGCCATGGATGACCTTAAACTTCTGATCCTTCTGCCTCCACCTCCCGAGTGCTGGGAATACAAGCCTATGCTGCTGGGCTAGCTTTGTGTGGTTGTGCTGGGGATGGAAACCATGGTTGCAGACACTCTGGGAATGTGGACTATTGCTTGACTTCCAGTTCCAGCATTTCTGTATCTTTGGGGTCTGAGGTAAGTGGAAGAGGGACTCGGAAAAGGCTAGTTGATCAGCTTTAGTCGGCTTCACTAGGTACAAATGGGCTGCAAGCCAGCAATTCCCTGGAACTCTTGGTTATGCAGTGATCTGGCAGAGAGTCCTAAAGCCCGTTATTCTTGTCCTTGCAGCAGAGATTCGGAGATGAAGAAGGAATGCAGGTTAGATTGTCTGTACCAGTCAAAGTGTGGGTCTGTCTTTTTTTTTTTTGTTTGTTTGATACAAGGCTCATCTATGTAGCCTTGGCTGGTCTAGAATTTGCCTAGTAGACCAGGTTGGCCTCAGAATCAGAGATCCACCTGTCTCTGCCTTGGAGTTCTGGGATTGAAGGTGTGTGCCCCATGCCCCACCTGTGGGTCTGTTTTGACTGCTCTTTCTGGTCCTGCAGCACCATGAGGCTTGCCACAATCCTTGTCTTTTGCTCTTCATTTGTGGGAGTCAGTGGTGATGGCTGGTATTCGTTCTTCAAGGAAGCCATACAAGGTAAGAATTTGGAGATAATGGGCACATTTAACAGTGCCAGAGATGCCCTCTGAGCAGAGGCCACATATCTGTAGGGTGCACATACACCTTTGAAAACTACAAATGAGTCAGGGCAGGGGTGTGGCTTTATGTGGCTTCCTCCTTCTACACTGGTCACTTGGCCCCCTCTGAGGGATCTTTAGACACAGTTGACAAGGTCCAGCCTGTATTGCTGATGCTGATCTAAAGGGATTAGGATTTCCAGAGAGTGTGCTCCACAGAGGAAATTCACAGACAGCAAATTCCCCAGTCTCAGAGTGTTAGTGGACACTCAGTGTGTCTCCAGAGGCACATGAACTTAGTAAATGTGCACATGACTACAGATAGTACTTCCTATAAAATTCCCATCCTATTCTAGACTAACAGCCAAGAGCAAGCATGCAGAACTCCTGGAAATTCATCATTGCCATGTCATGTATTTCGATACCACAGTCTACTTGTAGTCAACACTGGTCACCCCAGCACCGTGTGTTCCCCTCAAACTGAAGCCAAAATACAGCCTCTTCCCTGTGTTGCTTATGAGGGATTTTGTCACTGGGGTGAGAAAAGTCGTGTTTTCCTAGTGGCCGTAGTTAAAGTGCTTTATCCTTCTCTTCTCACTGCACAAACTGTCCCCACATCTTCCCCTGGGATGTCATTGTCCCTTGTTTGTGCTCCTACTTGACAGCTCCCTCTTTTCTTTGTGCAGAGCACACACAGCTCCATACAAGTCACGGCCAGGGACACAGAAACTGTCAATCAGTCCCCCCCAATCTAATCCTTGGAGAAGTGCCCTCCTTATGGTCAACAGGGAAGCCCTCCCTGGGGACATACACTCACCTCCATGGACCATTTCAAAGGATTATGCTGTCAAGGGTGGAAATGTGAAAAGCCACGGGCTTGCATTCCTCCACCTCTGCAATGACCCCAGGTTCACCTTTGTAAGTTTCCTTCCTTTGTAGGGACTTGGGACTTGTGGAGAGCCCATCGGGACAATCTAGAAGCCAATTATCAAAATTCAGACAGATACTTCTATGCTCGGGGCAACTTTGAGGCCCAACAAAGAGGAGCTGGGGGCATCTGGGCTGCTAAAATAATCAGGTGATGGTCCTGCTGCGTCACGCCTCTCTCACTATTCCTGCCTGTGGCCTCTCCTACTCTCTGTGCTTACAAGGTCTGAGTGGTCTGGAGAGGAAGAAAGGGAGGGAAAGGATGGAGAGTGGGGATGGATCCACACACAAAGAAAAAGTGAAACCCAAGAAGGGCTCTCAAATGCATCTTGTCACAGGGTGTGGAAAGGACAAGCAGGCTGAGGTCCTTGGCCAAGAGGTTGATATTTCCTCTTCCCTGTGCCTAAGTTTTTACTCCTCCAGTATTTTCTGGGTCATTTTCTGGTAGGAGAAGAGGAGAAAGCTTGGAGGTGGGGCTGTCTCACTCTGGTATTCATCTCTTGTCTCCCTTCCTTGGATTTCAGCACCGGCAGGAAATACTTTCAGGGTCTCCTAAACCGGTATTATTTTGGAATGAAGGACCATGGATTGGAGCCTCTGGGATAGAGAACTGGGGACCTGGGGAGTCAGTTGCGCCTGCTTTTATTACAGATTGCTACCTTTAGGATTCAGCACACTTCACTATATTGGCCTATGTGTCTATGCGCCTACAGAGAAAATATAAAAAAATCAAAGGACAATAATGTCCATTTTGCTGTATGCCATCTTTGTACCCACAGTACCTGTTTTAACTCCTGCCACGAGTAGATGCTCTACAAACATGAGCTGAAAGAAGACAATGAAACAGTGTGTATTCCCCAGAAGTCAACACATTTGGAGGAGCGTCTAGAAGCTGTATAATGTATGACTGTTTCATTCAAGTTTTATTTGCAGATCATGGTGATGAGTCACCTTGAGATGAATCTGTAATTCTACACCAAAATCAATGCTCAAATTCTAGCCAGATGAGAAAGTCTTACTGTAGCATAGAACATGTTGGATTTTCTCAGCAATGCTTTGCAGCTCTCACAGAAATGAAAATTATGAAGTATAAGTAAATTATGAAGAGCCTCAGAAGAACTTAATAAATATTTTGATACTAAGTGTGGTGACATATTCTTAAATTGAAGCACATAGGAAGTAGAGACAGGAATATGGCTGCAAGTTTGAGGCCAGCCAGGGCGATATATCTATATAGCAGATCTTGTCTCTGTCTCTCTTTCTCTGTCTTTGTGTCTCTCTTACACTCTCTCTAACACACACACACACACACACACACACACACACACACACACACACACTGAAATACTGTTTTCTCACAGGGAGCATTAGCAGAAAACATACCATGTAGTAGTGGCACACTGTATTTCTTTAAAGGACAAAACACCATATCCTGAAAGATGTACACCTATGTACACACTGCCAAGATAAACATGGTTCCAATTAAACTGAGATAATGGTCTCTTATCATTCAGATCCTTATACTCAATGAAAATGTTGTAGCCTTATTAAGATGGTTTTTGTCTTGTTTTTGAGTATGTTCAAAAAGAAAGGGAATAATTTATTCCTATAGGTGTGACTAGTTCCATCAATGCTGTCTTGTTATTAGTAAATTTAAGGCATATCCTAATTTAGGAAATTCATAATCAGTACATGTATGTTTGAGATTTGACAAAGCATGAAATGAAGCTTGCTCTCCATTTTGGCTACCGAGAAGAAACAATAAAGTTCAGTTACGGTGATGCTTAATTGTGGTTCCACTTGACTCAGTATTGACATACCTGGGTGAGGCGATGTGAAGAGGGCTCAGCCTGTAAAGTACCTTCTGCACAAGCATATAGACCTGACTTTGGACCCACAGCACCCACACAAAAGCTGAGCATTGGGCATGCATCTATAACCCAGGTGCTGAGGAGGGACACAGAGATGCACAGATCCCCGGGTTTGGAGGCTAGCCATCCAAGCCCAAAGAGTGAGTTTCTGGTGCAGTGAGAGCTTCTGCTTTAAAAAGAGAAGAAGACACCAGATATCAACATTTGTCTTTCATTTGCATACGTACACATGTGTACCTCTACCTGTGCTCATGCGCACGTGCGCGCACACACACACCGATACATATGTATCTCTCACATTAAAATAATGTTTAAATATGAATTTTTAAGGTACTGGGGGTACACTAGTTCCTTTGGTAAAGTCTTGCCAAGATGTGTGATGCCCTGGGTTCTATTCCCAGCACTGCATAAATTGGGTTTAGTGTCTCTTACAAGGTGCAGGCAGGAGGATCAGAAGTTCAAAGTCCTCCGTGGATACATAAAGAGTTGTAGATCAGCCTTTGATAGTTGAGACAATGCCTCAAAAACAAAAACATTTCAGGTGAATGATGGGCTGTAAACAATCATCCCAAGTGACCTAACCTGGCTCAGAAAGGCAAACATCACATGCTTTATCTCTTTTGTGGATTTTATCTCTGAATTTGTGTTTCAGTTAGAATTCCCACAGAGGGGAGGGATCAGGAAGGCACAACAGGTGGGGGTAACTTTCAAGGAGGAGGGGGCAGTCAGCTTTCTCTGAGGGTATGAACCATGGTAGGTGGAAGAACACACATCCGAGATTTGGAGGACACAAATGGGACTTGGTGACTTTAAAAAGAGAGAGAGAGCGTGGAGATGGGTGCACAGGGAGGTGGGAGGTGGATCTGGGAGAAGCTAGGGGGGATATGATCAAATAAATTCTGTGAAATTCTCAAAGATTTCATAAAAATATTACTTTAAAAAGAAGAAGAGAAAAGGAAAAGAGGAGCGGGTTGGATGGATGAGCAGATGAAGATTCCTGGCACACAAGTCTCACAGCCTGAGTTCGATCCCCAGAGTCCATGGACAGGTGGAAGAGGAGAACTGACCCCACTAGATACCCTTGGATCTCCACAGCTGTGTGGTGGTGTGTGCCACACATACACTGGCCACCAATAAAAAATGCTGGGGTCTGGAGAGATGGCTCAGTGCTTAAGAATGTAGTGTGTTGCTCTTCCAGAAGACCTGAGTTTGGTTCCCAGCACCACATTGGGAGGCTCAGAACCACCTGTGATTCTAGCTCCAGAGGATCTGGCTTCCCCTCTGACCTCAGTGGGAAGCTGCATTCATGTGTTCTCCCACATCCATGTAATTAAAAATAAAATAATAACAAAGGAGAAAATGAACCTGTTTCAGGCATTAGTGAGGCACAGTTTTAAATGTGTCTCTAAGGAAGTTTCCAGAGAAGAAGAGGGAAAGTTTCTCCCTAAATGTGGGTGACACCATGGCATGATCTCAGATGGGCACACATAAAAATAAACAATGAAATAAATCTAGTTTAGGTAAGTAAATCTTAGTGTGCTTCTGTTGCTGTATATAATATTACCCTCTGGAAACTTTATAAAATGTAGAAGTGTATTTACCTCATGATGCTACAGGCTGGGAAGTCCAAGGATGGAATCTGATCCCTGGTGAGGGTCTTGTATCTCATCCCCTCTGAGAACATCACACTGAGAGACAGATCAGGTCTGGTAGCTCAGGTCCCTTCCTCTTCTCACAAAGACATTAAAGTCATCATGGGGTCCCATCTTTATGACATTTTCTGATCTCTACTTACCTCTAAACATCCAAAGCCCACTGCCGGCTGAAGCTGGGGATGAAATTTCTAACCTGTGGACTTGTAGGGGAGACATCCACATCACAGAGGCTTTTGTCTCTGTTGGGATTCTGTCAGGAAAGAACCCAGTGAGACAAGGTGGCAACAGCAGTGTTCCCCAGGGGGTGACAAGGTGCCGACAGTGTAGAGAAATGAGGCCAGGCAACCCATTCACTGAAGCAGAAATTACTGTGGGTGGGTTGTCAGTATCTCATCAAGACCCTAAAGACAGGTGGTCCCTGTACGCAATGTGGAGGACAGGGAAGGGCAAAGGGGAATGACAGACAGGCAATGGCAGAAATTTTTGCAGAGGCATTAATGACATGAGTTAGGACCTTTGGATGAGGGACAAGCTGGGGTTTGGTGACCCCTCTTTGAAGGAGTTATATGAACAAATCATTAAATCTCTCTCTCTTCCCTCCCCGCAGCTCCTTCTAGGGCTCCCCACTGGCCAAACTAAACTGGAAGGGACACAGAGCAGAGTCAGGGCATCTGTGCAGGCCAGCCTCCTAGAGCAGAATGCAGAGGGAAGAAGGGCAGAGAGTCTCCGGGGAAGTGAAGGGGAGGTACCTCAGGTTGGGGCAGATTTCCCAATCAGAGTGCTTGGCCTAGCTAACAGCAGCCAAGTGTTGCTGAAAGAGTGAAACAGTGACCCGAGGGGTGCCATCCAAACCCCCTCTCCCCGATCTCAAAGTCCACGTCTGAAAAAGTCCTAGATGCTACAGGCACTGGGAGAGCAAGGGGGTGTGTGTGTGTGTGTGTGTGTGTGTGTGTGTGTGTGTGTGTGCGCGCGCGTGTGTGTAAACGCATGCCTGGCAAAGTTAGATGAGCAGACTGGAACTTAGTTCTCTTTTTCCCTCCCTTTTTATTATTTCTTTGAGAATTTCCAATAAAGTACTTTATCACTTTCACCCTCCTCCTGGTTAGCCTTTTGTCAACTAGACACAAGCTAGAGGTACCAGGGAAGAGGAGCCTCAATCGAGAAATCTCTCTCTCTCTCTCTCTCTCTCTCTCTCTCTCTCTCTCTCTCTCTCTCTCTCACACACACACACACACACACACACACACACATACACACACACACACACACCTTTTCTCTTTCAAGCAGGTTCTCACTATGTAGCCCTGGTTGGCATGGGACTGGCTATGTAGACTAGGTTGTCCCCAAACTCACAAATATTCTCTGGAATGCTGGAACTAAAGGTATGAGTCATCTCGCCCTGCCTTGTTGGGTATTTTCTTGATTAGTGATTGATGTGGGAGGTCCTAGGCCACTGGGACAGTGCTGCCCTTTGGTAGTTGGTACTAGGTTGTATAAGAAAATGGGGCTGGGCAGGGCAGTGGTGCTGCATACACTTAATCCCAGCACTCTGGAGGCAGAGGCAGGCAAATCTCTGAGTTCAAGGCCAATGTGGTCTACAGAGTGAGTTCCAGGATAGCCAGGTCTACACAGAGAAACCCTGTCTCAAAAAACAAAAACAAAAGACAAAACAACCAAACAAACAAAAGAAAATGAGGCTGAGCAAGCCATGGAGAATAAGAGGGTAAGCAGCATCCCTCCATGGCCTCTGATTCCAGGTTACTGCCTTGAGTTCCTGCCTTGGTTTCCCCTGATGATGGACTGTATGTGACCCACAAGCCATGTAAACTCTTTCCACCACAAGTTACTTTTGGTCATTGCCTTAGTAACTTTTCTATTGTTGTGACAAAACATCGTGATCAAGACAACTTATAGAAGAAAGCATTTAATTGGGAGCTGGTTTACAGTTCAGAGGGTGAGTCCACCATGGCAGGGAGCATGGCAGCAGGCTGACAGGCATGGTGCTGGAGCAGTAGCCGAGAACTTACATGTTAAGGTAACAACCACGAGGCAGAGAGAGAAAGGTCAAGATGGAGATTGAGAGTGAGGGAGGGAGAAGGAGAGAGAGAGAGAGAGCACTAACTGGTGGTGTGTGGGCTTTTGAAATCTCAAAGCTCAACCCTAGTGACACACCTCTTCCAACGAAGCCACATCTCCTAACACTCCCCAAACAGTTCTAGCAACTATGGACCAAGCATTCAAATGTTTGAGCTTATGGGACCGTTTTCATTCCAGCCACCCCAGTCACGGCGTTTATTACAGCAATAGCAGACATGATAATTCTCTCCCCCACTCCTCCCAGGTCTACCCTGCCTTCTCTACCCACCCACCTTTGTGGTCTCTTAGATTTTTTTAATCTACCAATCTAATTTTTCTGCTCATATACCCTTGGGTGTGTGGCCTTTCATCGCAGCATGGCTAACTTGCTAGGCCTGAACCCTTAAAGAAAAGCCACTCTCCCTCTCCCAGCAGCTATCAACTGCCAATGGTTCCTTGGCTAGGGGCGGGACTTTGTGCCCATCTCCCTTCTCCATGCTGGGATGCGGTCTGGCCTGAGCTTGTGCAGATGCTGTGCACTGTCACGATTGCTGTGCTGTGAGTCCACACGTGTGAGCAGGGGCTGTGTCTGGAAAACAACTTCCCTGTAGTCATCCGCCATGTCTGCCTCTTGCAGTTCTTCTCTCTCCTCTTCTGCAGTGGTCTGTGAGCCCTGGGGGAGGAGGATGTGGTACAGATGTCCCAAGTGCAAAGGGACATAGTCCGAAAAATGACACATGCTGCCTAAACACAGCCAGTTTAGAGTGCTGGTTTAGGAGGCTTCACCACAAACTGCCTTTGTTTTCCCAACCCTGGTTTGACTGTGAAGGTAAAATTCCCTTCTCTGTCCTTAGCACTGGGTCACTGTTGGCCATTGGAAGTCCCTGCAGTCCTGTTTCAACTGCAGTGGCAGGTCTGCTTTAATGTGACCCTCCCACATTACAGGCTAGTTGGCTGTTTGGACACTTGGAGGAGTGAGGACCAGAGGGTCCTCCCATGCAAGTGACTTGGAGGTGTCTTTTCACCATGGCTCCCAGCCTCAGGACTGGGGGAGGGGAATGCTGTAGGGAGGGAGTACCACCAGGGCCTCGGCAGAGTCTGAAGCACTCCTAATCACGCTAACATTCTCTGTTGACCTGGGGGTCTCTGCAGAAATGGTGTGCATGGCTGCTCCTGAGAGGAATTTCACCTCCTCATGAGCCCCCTCAGCAGTGGAGGTTATTACCAGAAAGAGGAGCAGCTGCACCCACTGCTCCCTGAGGAAGGGTTTGCCTACCTTCACCTACCCAATGTTTCCAACCCAAGTGACCAAGTGGCAGAGATGAATAGAACATCACCCTATTTGTCTGGCACACTGCCAGTACCCTTCAAACTCTGATGATATGGACTGTTCCATCCTTCCAAAGTACCAAGATGAGGAGCAAGCACCAGGGTGTTCAGGGGTTTCCCCCAGGACCCCCTCACCACACTCCTGTCTGCCAGGCAGGGTGTGGGGTCAGCTGGCAGGCTGTATCACCTGCTGTGCAACCTGCTGAGACTCAGGAGACTTGTCCTTTTCTTCTGGGCACCTGAACCCACATGAAGACATCTAACTCTGCAACTACTTTTTTTTCCTCACAGAAGAGCAACTCTAGTCCAAGTCCCTGCAGTCTCGGTCAGCTCTAAGGCCCCCCTCAAGCAGTGTGGGTTAGCTGTCCTGTCCACTCCCTGAGTTCTTTCCACATGCACAAAAGCAGGAGTGAGAGGCGAAGGAGAGGTTGGGACTGAGAGCCTGCACTCTGCCTCCTCCCAGACTTTGGGGGCTCTGAGGTCGGGCTCAGCTTCTTACACAAATTCTCCGGGGTGTGGAACAATCAGAGGCTCTTCATTCTCTCAGGTGCAGGCAACAGGAGAAAGGGGTTCATCAGAAAAATTTCAAACTCAGCTGCCAAAGAAGGCATTGTGCAATTTATGACTTTTTCAGGTTTACATTTTGAAATTTCTAGTTACGTGAAAGAAAATCTAGACTCACACTCCGAGAACATGTATTTAGACCCAAGTTCCTTGTTGGTGGAGTCCTTGCAAACTTGCAGGCAATAGTCCAGTGCTATGGAGTAATCTATGAGAAATGCAGGTTGGGCCCATTTATAAGTTAGTGTTGGGTCTGATGTGGGTTGTTCCTGCATGTGCTGGAGAGATGCAATGAACTGTGGATCAATCTGTGTTTATTCAATGTGGGCTGGACTCAGAACCATCCAAACTGGCATGCTTCTCTCAAACATTTAGAGTCCTCTAAAATCCTCTTCCAGTTTAAGTAAATAAGCTTGCAGAATGCACAGATGAGTGCATTTTTATATTTACTCACCACCTGCTTAAGGAACTAAGAGAAATGTCTGGATGATAGCGAGACAAAACAGACAGTGGTCTTCTCGTGAGATCCCGTTCCATGGAGACACATTAGGAATGAACAAGGGGCAACTTTGTGTGATAATAAAATGAACAATAAAGAAAAATGTCCCTGGATACACCTATCATACCCCATCCCCCAGGCTCAGGCCTCTTCTTGGAATAGGGGCAGAAAGAATGTAAGAGGTAGGGGTGGTGGATGACTTTAAGGACAGAGTGTTTTCCAGACACAGGTGAACTCACAGGGATTGTGACAGCATGAACAAGACCTGTGCAAGCTCAAAGCACACAAAATCTCAGCATGGAGGGGGCGAGGAGGACACAAAATCCCACCCCTAGCTGAGAAGTTATTGGCATTGGATTGCTGGTAGGAGAGGAAGAGTCAACTTTCTTTAATGGTATGACCCTTCTTGACCAACCTCTAGGCCAGACCCCATCGCCAAGACTAGTTGGCTCATTCAAACTGGACTTGATGAAGGGAAAAAAAGAAGAAAGCTTAAAGTTGGGCAGGTAGGGAGGTGAAAGTGGAGTTGGAGATGAGGAGTGAATACAATCAAAATACACTGGATAAAATCCTCAAAGAATTAGTTAAATTATTAATAAAGAAAAAGTTCATGTAAAGAGCTCTTCTTAATGTCTAGGAAAGAACTCACTTGTCTTCTAATGTTTCTATCAAAGAAGAGGGCAGGGACTGGAGAGATGGTTCAGCGGTTAATTGAATCTGGTTCAATTCCCAGATCTCACATGTTGGCTCACAACCATCTCTAACACCAGTTCCAGGGGAACTGTCATGCTCTTCTGACCTTCACAGGCACCAGGCATGCATGTGGTTCATGTACATACATCCAGGCAAAATACACATAAAGCAAAACCAAAGTAAATGAGGAGGAGAAGGGTGGATTGAAAGAGTGGACATGTGGGAAGTGAATTTTGAGTCTAGAATGGCTGAGGAGGTCAGTACATAACCACTGGCAACAAATGTCTGTCCAAGGAAGTCAGGACAGAAGAGGGGCTGCTTTTATGTGCAGTCTTCTGTGAAGCACCTCCCCAAGCAGGTCCACAACCAGGGCATGTGGGAGGTTGTAGCTGCTACCCACTGCCTACTGTTAGAACAATGTGAGCCAAGCCAGCCGGACCCCAGGCACTAAAGAATCCCTTTCCCAAGGGATGGAAGTCGTGTGAGGAGTAGCCAAATGTGGCTTGGCAGTGCCTTGGCTAAGGACCAAGAGACTAAAGAGACATCATTTGGCAGTTTTTCTCATTACAGCTCTCATGCCATAGGGCCCCAAACAACTAAAACAAAGGACAAACCTAGAAAGAGGCTTCATTCCCAAGCAGCTCTAATCTAGGACGATTCTCAAACATGGTGCCCACCCTGGCCTGACCTGCTTCATCCTGCACCACTTTTGCCCACATCCTCCACCACCATACCGCCCTCTGGTTTGTAGTCCAACAAAAAGCTCTTCACATCCATTCTCTTCGGCTGTTACTCCTTCTTCCTGGCTATTAGTCACCATCTTCCAGCTTACACGGTTTGTCTACATCAACTTGTTTCTCCACTGAAATATTAACATTCTAGTAACAAACAATTTCAGGCAAAACAAACAAACAAACAAAAATAAAACAAACCCCAAGCTATTTCTTTCTGGGTGGGTCTTTTGGCCTTACTGCTGTCCTCAGGCTTCCAGCCCCGGGTCCCTTAGAACAGAGGAACAAATGTGATGCCCTTATCGTATCCACCATCTTGTAGCTATCTATATCCCTTCCTTCTCTAGGGAAGTCAGCGTATTTAATTTTTTCTGTTGAATAAAGGGGTGGGGATACAAAATGAATTGTTGTACCCTCATTGCATGAATGGATTTTCTTTACAAGATAAATGAATGTAGCAAAACCTAGTGTTGCTTTTCTAGCTCCAAAAGCTGTTTCCTGGTACTACCTCCCAGCATTCCTCTGTTGTGCTCTGCAGCTTTCTGCCTGAACCCACTGTTAGCACAATTTCACAGCCAGTGGGCCTTCCTCATGCTTGCTTATGGTGTGTTATTTCTTCACGACTTTCAAGCAAATTTCTGTACTATTGCTCTCCTAGTTTATCACAGTATCTGAATTTAATCTGTTCCCTTATCTTCCATACCAACTGTTCATGAATAAATACACTTGAGTCAGGAGAAGTCTTTTCCAGTATTGAGTTTACCCATGTCGATGCTAAAAGTCAGTTTCTGCCTTCTTGCCTGTTTCCTAGGCCCAGCTTAATTCTGAACTATGCTTTGAAAGGACTTTAGCTCAGCCTTTGGAGTTGCCGTGCACCTCCGTGATTCATTACGTATTCGGATTTCTTTTTCCAATATTAACGTCCCTCCCTTAGAAATTGACACTACATGATTGGATGGAAAGTACTCATTGTGATTATTCCCAGTCAGGACGGGGAAGACTGAAAATCCTAACTTGCCACATTCCTGAAAATGGCCAGATTGTGCAATCTGGGAAAAATCAGACCTGTGTGAAGAGAAATCTTTATGTTGTGAAAGATAAACTATGGCCAAGTGGGATTATGCAAGATGAAACAGGGGATTGCTCCACTAACTGAGTGACAGTATATATAGATAACCCCAGCCACATCTCCTCAACAAGTGACACAAGCCACTCACCAGGAGTCTCAGCAGGAACTGACCACCTAGGGTGAGTTGTCAGGACTTTCCGACATTTGCTCTTTGCAGATTCTTTTCCCTGCCAGCATCCACTTGTTGTGTTTTCCTGCTCTGTCTCTTTCCTGAATCTACTGGATGGATTAGAACTCACTGGAGGCAGTACTTTTATCATGGAGATTTGTTGTATGCTTCTATGTGAATTCAGGGAAGGGTGGAGTCAGCCCTCTACAGATAGACTGCAGAGGTCTATGATGGTTATAAAGCCCCTACACGCCTCTCTGGAAACTTCCTATACAGTTGGGTTTTGGCTGGCAAGATTGGAATGCAATGTGCTTTATGCTAATGGTCCATTTGCAAATTCTCAGTCAGTGGGAGTCTAATGAAACATGTGGAAATGGGGAGCTAGATGGCTCCCTGGAATCCACTTATATCATCCACCTCTACACGTGTGTGGGTTTATGTATAAAATCCAGAGGGATTGGTTACTGGCATAAAAGGACAGCTCAACATTACAGAAGCATCCGCCGCCCCAAGAAATGGTATATTCATACTTGTGTTTTCCCGGCCCTACAGCAGGATGAAGCCATCCATTGCCATCATTTTTTGCTTCTTGGTCCTGGGAGTTGACAGCCAAAGCTGGTTTGAGTTCATTAAAGAGGCTGGTCAAGGTAAGAGCAAAGGATGGGGACCAGAGGTTGTATTTGTGAGTTCCAAGTATTTACCAGAGCAGGGACCACATAATTAAGGGATAACGTGCTTGTGAAGTCTCCATGGATAGACAAGCTGCGTTGCTCTTCCCATGTAGTTCTGAATTCTTCTGGTCAGTGTTTACCTTTTTCTGTGAGGATCCCAAGCCTGAGATCACGTAATGTTTGTAGAGCAGCTTTCCCACAGGAGTGTAGGAACAATCTGTATTTGAAAGTTGCAGATTCGCCAACAGAAGAGGGGATCTGCTGCCGCCTTGTGGCAGTATACGTCTATGTCTGGTGACTGTGAAATGAAGTGCATCCCATGGGTAGTGTTCTAAGCCAGGCACAGGAGAACCAGTGCAGTCCCCAGTCCACAGTGACAGCAGCCAAGGATAACTGAACTTTTCACACAATGAAAACGCATTGTCCAATATGTGTGGAAATGAATTAGTTTTTAAATTAATCTTGTGGTGTAGTGCCACATCTATCTTTTAAGGAAACAAAGCACAATAAGTTATCTAACAACAACAAAAAAACCCCGGAAGAACACAGGTTAGCCCAGGTTGGCCCGCTCCTCATAATCCACAACACAGCTCCCCGGACAGAGAGGACTTCATGAGCACACACTCACTGTTGACCTGAGAAGCAGCAGGTCATAGGTTGGGAAAGGCAGCTGTCTGTGAAGGACGCTCCAGATCCTCTGCCACCCACAGAAGACAGTGACTTGCTTACCTGGAATATAGGTCTTCTGGGGCTCAGACATGGACAAGAAACTGTCACCAAGGGAAGTACATCCCACCAGCCACAGCACAATAAAAATTAAATGAACCTAGATATTAGGCTTTCCCTTTTCTCCTAACTTGTCACTTTTGAAGACATTTCCCATTTAATGTTAGCTGGATCTGTCCTTCAGTGCACAGTTCACCACAGCTGCCCTTAGTTTACATCTTTTGCTGTTTGTGGTACCTTCCTGAGAAGCAGAGAAATGAGATGATAAATTGAGCATCTTCCATGAACATCCCACGTTCATTTTCTCAGGTTTTCTGCCTAACCACCAAGGTGGCTAATACTCTTCCCTGTTCTTGGGGAGGATGTAGATGTTTCAAACCTAGTGTGCCCTTTGCCACCTAGAGTCTCTGATCATCCAGCTTGTTTCTGTCTGTATCAGAGAACTCACTGTTGTCTCCGCTGATGGAGAGCTGAGAACAGCTCAGGTTACAATAGATCCTGGACATTCCGTGGGGTCAGAGCAGAACTGCACTCACTCTGCCCGGAGAGCAGTTTCTCCCATGGCCTGTGCTAGGAGAGAGCTGTGGCTGCAGTGGTGATTGTAGCACTTGGGAGGCTGAGGCAGAAGGATTGTGAGTTTCAGGCTGGCCAGGGTTATATAGAGATGCATGCTGTCTCTAAAGGAAGAGAACGTAAGAGAAAGGAACGAAATGGAAGAAGAAGAGAGAGGAGCAGAGGAAGGGAAGAGGCCTCATGTCTCACACCATAGACAGACGTTTCCCTGGGCCATTTCAGAGAGAGCTTCATCATCACATGATGAACATCCCCTGGAGAGCATCTCTCCTCTATATGCTTTTGGAGCAGCCAAAGACCAACAGCAACAGAGTTAAGACAGGAATCCCCTAGAATAAAACTCGTCCCAAAAGCACTTCTCCTTGCAAGGCATGGGGAAGTAAGAACTATTCTTTTCAAGCCAGCGACATTTCTGTGGTTTGTGAAAGGCTGAAGTCATTGGGATGAGTTGGACGGAAGTTTTAACCCTCTCTTTTGCCTAAATGCAACCTTCCTCATCATTCTCCTAACTCTCCAGGGACTAGAGACATGTGGCGCGCTTACTCTGACATGAAGGAGGCCAATTGGAAATACTCAGACAAATACTTCCGTGCTAGAGGGAACTATGATGCTGCCCAAAGGGGACCAGGAGGAGCCTGGGCTGCTAAAGTGATCAGGTAACAGAGGTCTCAGTGAGCAGAGCTTGACTGCTCTGGACAGTCAGGAGGTCTCTCCTCTGCATCCTGTGCACACTGCCCATTAACCGTCCTCTTTTCTGTGCATAGTACTGGGAGTGGTTGGCAATGATGGTTGATACCCCACCCTCTCTCCCCTGGTGCTGCTCATTCAGCATGAGGGTGACTTCCTGGGCTGAGCAGGTGTTTATTCAGGTGGGATCAGTACCATCCTCTCCTTCCCTGGTGTTCCTGGGCTCCTCTTACAGTCATCTCTTGAAGAAGGGAATCCAGAGGGTGGGGCCATTGCCATCAGCTTGGTTATGGATCTTCTTCTTGTCTTTCTTGATTGCAGTGATGCCAGAGAGGGTATTCGGAGGTTCACAGGACGTGGAACAGAGCAATCAAGAGCTAACCAGTTTGCCAATGAATGGGGTCGGAGTGGTAGAGACCCCAACTACTTCCGACCTCCTGGCTTGCCTACTAAATACTGAGTTTTCTCTTCATGTTGTTCCCAGCCATGCAGACCCCAAAGAGGCAATTACTGACTTGAATTAGTTCCTAAACTCTGGATCCCTAAGCACCCCAAAATGTTTAATAAATACTTGTGAAATATAAACTTGTCATTGTCATTTGAAAGAGTACAGGGCAGTCATATTGAGGATTGTAGGCCATGGGAATGACCAAGAAACACCACTGTTTTGTTTTTTTTAAAGAAAGAGATATGAAAAGATAGGAGTTGGAGTATACCTCTATATGTCCATACGTGGACCAAAACATGTATTATGTATCCCCTCAAACACAGGCAGATAGCAAGAAAGCATTGTGTATGATTTCAGTTATGAAGTTAAAAACTAGATAAAAATTAACACTTCCTGAGCTGAGGATGAAGCCTAGCATGCATGAGGCCCTTCCTTCCAACCCCATGGGCTCCCCATGAGATTCTTACTTAGCAAAATATAACTCACAAAGACTGAAGATGAAATCAAAGCCATCCTGTAATTGTTTTAAGAGATTGATGCTTCCCACAAAGAAAGCCTCAGATCTAGATGTTTCTATAGATAATGTTAACCCCCCAAAAAGGCAAGTCACTCCCATTTTGTAAAATTAATTCTGGAGAGAAGAAGTCACATTCTGCAATAACGTCTCTGGGATAGAAAAGCTTTGGCACCCCCCTCCCTACAACCTGCAAGAAATGATCAAAAAGCAAAAGTATGCTGATCTATGATGGACTGACTCCAGCAGTGACCAGCTCCAGGCTCGAGGTATAGCCTGGGGCTTCTCCCTATACACAACCCCTGAAGATCTCCAATCTTGGAAACTGGGGCTCAGATATTCCATGTTGTTTCTTTACCCAACCATAGCCTTCCCTGGGTCATGCTGGCTCAGGAAGTCCCTTTCTGTCTGGGCAGCTGTGTCCTCTGTCATTAGCTGCCTCCTCCAATTCTGGTCTCCTGTTTGTCCCTCCCTTGCTTCAGTGGCCTAGTCCCAGGAGTTCTTGCATCTCTCAACCACTCCTTTGCTAGGGTGCAAACTAGTTTGTATTCATAGTATATATATATAAATTCTTGCTTGCTGAGGCCAGGCTGCAGGCCTTAACATAGGCGGAAGAAGACAGAGAGGCCCCAGCAGAGGGGTCCAGTTTCACCTCATCCAGTAGAGTCTTTTGGAAGGCAGCAGAGGAGAGGTTTTCCTGATCAGCCATGGTCTGCAGCTCCCGCGTGCAGATGCAGGAGGCCTCCACAGCATTGATAAGCAGGGAGCAATTGTATTGAAGTTGGCATTTCCTAAACCACTTTCATAGGCTGGCAGTGTATCTCAGCAGTTGAGTCCTCGCCTATCTAGGTTCAATCTCTAACAGCTTGGAAAGAAAACAACAGAACACACACACACACACACACACACACACACACACACACACACACACACACACACACGAGATGGGGCATGGTGTCAGCTAAAATACCTGTTAGGGGCTGTGCGGTGGTGGTGCACACCTTTAATCCCAGCACTTGGGAAGCAAAGGCAGGAGGATCTCTTAGTTTGAGACCATCCTGGTGTATAGATGAGTTCCAGGACAGGCTCCAAAGCTACACAGAGAAAGCCTGTCTTAAAACAACAACAACAAAAATACCTGTTAGGCCCAGAGGACACAGAACCATCTTATGAAATTGTCATGGGTACGACTTTTTCTTCCTTTCCTGCCTCTCACTTCTGCCTGCCCCTTCTCCTTCCAGGAGGGGTCAGAAAGAGCAGCTGGTGATCTGTGTGCGGAAGAACACGGACAAGAAAACAAAATCGTCCCCAACCTACAGAGCCTATTCAGCATGAGCTGAATTAGGAAAGGGGAGAGAACGTGCACTCTAAGTGAGTGGGAAATCCCAATCATTATGTGGCCCCAAGGTCTGCAGTCCTCGTGGTTAATTCAACTAAGTCTTCAAGCTCATGGTTTAAAATCATGCAAGGTTGTTGATTTCCTATGAGTAACCAGAGAAGCATGAATTGACCTGTGCTTTCATTCAAGGACAACAGAAAGGGGTGTTTGGAAAAAAGAGAGAAAAGAATAACTACTTTCTGGTTATAGATAGTAATTCTGAGAGAGAAGGACCAGGAAAGCTTGGTTGGGTAATGACAAATCAGAAGATACCGTAAACAAGAGCCACAATTAATCCAATTTCCTGCCCCTAGGATTCTAAGAGAAAAAGAAAACTCACAAAGCATGTATGTAAACATCAGTGTAGTAGTGTGACCCACAGAGAAAAGAATTCAAAACCCACAAAACCCAAAACAAAACTTCACCTGGAGTTGCTGGGCATGATGGCACCTGCCTACAATCCTAGCTGCTGGAGGTGGTGGCCTGAGGATGGTGAGTAGCAGGCTAGCCTGGGCTATGTAGCTTGACCCTGTTCAAACAAAGAGTCAAACAAAGAATAAAAACCCACAAGTGAATGCTGAAATGTAAGATGATGTAATGTATAAACCAACCACTAATGAAAGACTGACATATCTTAACATGTACCTGAAATACACCCCTCCTCCTGCACAGTGTGTGTGTGTGTGTATACAGGTTTGTATGGTGTGTGTTTGTGTGTGTGTGTGGTGTGTATGGTGTGTGCGTGGTGTATGTGTATGTGTGTGGTGTGTGTATGTGTGTGTGGTGTGGTGTGTGTGTGGTGTATGTGTGTGTTGTATTGTGTGTGTGGTATGTGTGTTTGGTGTGTGTGGTGTATGTGTGTGTGTGGTGTGATGTGTGTGGTGTATGTGTGTGTGATGAGTGTGTGGTGTGTGTTATGCAGTGTATGTGTGTGGTGTGTGTGTCTGGTGTATGTGTGTGGTGTGTGTGGTGTGTGTTATGCAGTGTATGTGTGTGTGGTGTGTGTGTGTGTGTGGTGTATGTGTGTGGTGAGTGTGTGTGGTGTGTGTGTTATGCAGTGTATGTGTATGTGGTGTGTGTGTGGTGTATGTGTGGTGAGTGTGTTTGTAGTGTGTGGTATATGTGTGTGTGTGTGTGTGTGTGTGTGTGTGGTGTGTGATGTATGTGTGTGTGTGTGGTGTATGTGGTGAGTGTGTGTGATGTGTGGTGTGTATGTGTGGCGTGTGTGTAACAAGACAAGCTCTGTGAAACACTTGGCGTTTTGTGTGCAACAGAAACAAAGGTTTCACGAAACAATGCCAATATTTGGTCTATATAATGGCCTCCGGTAGTTTTCCTTTTGTCCTAGCCTTGTCTGTGTCTTTAAAAATGTGCAGGTAGGACACATTTCAAGCCTTAAAAAATAGGTCACCATTCTTGAAATCAAGTAGCTTTGATCACACTGCCCTGAAAAGTAGCTGTGCTCAGGTGTAGTCTCTCTTCAGTGTGTGGAATTCTCCCCTCTCCGCCATCCTGTTTATACTCGGAGTGGTCAGATTTCAGCTGTGGGGATGCAAAGTGGTAACTTACACTGATTTAAATTTACATCTCCATGGAATGTACGTATCTTTGTGAATGGGGACTGAACCCAGGGCCTCGGGCATAGTTGGCACACGTGAGCTCTGTCCCCGACCTTCATGCATTTTACATAAACCAGACTTGGAGATCCTTTAAACAGCCCCTTCAGTTTTGTCTCCTCTTTTGTGAATTGCCTATTTCTATGTTCTGTCTGTTTTCTTAATGAGTTGTCTCTTTCTTACTGATTTATTAGTTATAAGATTTTATTGTTCTTGATCCTGAGCCTATGTTATTTATAGACTGATTTTCCCCCAATTTGAAGACGTACATATCATCATTAGACAGCATCTCGTTGTGAAGCACAGACTGCCTTAAATTTGTGACAATGCCCTTCCTCAGCCTCTCAGGTGCTGAGGTCACAGGTGTGAGCTACCATGTCCAGCTGAGCCTTATGCAGAATGATAGGAATGTAGCAATTAATTATTTTATGTATTTCGCCTGTATGTGTGTCTGTGCATGTCTGGTGCCCGCGGAGGCCAGAAAAAAGCATCGGATCCCCCTGGAACTGGAGCTACAGAGGGGTGTGAGCTGCCATGTGGATGCTGGGAACAGGAACCCGATCCTCGGTTAGACCAGTGAGTGCTCTTAACCGCTGAGCCATCTCCCCAGTCTGAGAAATGTGGCAGTTTCTCACATTAGGCTCCTGTGTATTTTAAGAAAACCCTCCCTATCTCTGAGGTCATAAAATGTTCTTTACAGTTTCTTCTAGACGTAAAAGTTTTGTTTTATATATTCGGTTCTTCATCCAGATTCAGCTTGTATTGAAGTCCCACATCCAAGCATCTCTATAATCCTTTTCCTCCTCTTTTTTTTCCCCCTTCCCTTGCCCTCTTCGGTCCAGACAAAGGTAATGCTGATGTGTGCTTTCCATGCTCACGCCTGGTCCTGGGTGGACACTTTGGGGGAGATTCCCACCCGTTCTGCAGGAATCTGACGGCAGGGGGCGCTGTGCGGAGCCGCGCTGGGTGCGTCGGGCTCTCTGGCACGTCCTCTCGCCTCCTCCGGGCTTCCGGCGTGGTTTCTGCGCGCCAGCATGGACCGTAACCCGTCGCCTCCGCCGCCTAGCTGCGATCAGGAGGACGAGGAGGACCTGGCCGGGGGAGACTGCATTGGGAGCACGGTCTACAGCAAGCACTGGCTCTTCGGCGTCCTCAGCGGGCTCATCCAGGTGGGGAGACTCGCGCAGGCGCCCTCGGAACCAAGGGAGTGGATGGGATGCTGGAGGTTCGCGGTGCCAATTCCTAACTTCCCAGAGCACCACCACGCACATACTTCACTCGGATTTTGCTTCCCAGCCCCATTGTCACTTCTGAAGTCGAGACTCTGCCATTCCTGTTTCGTCGGCTCTTGTCATAGTGGAGTGCATAGTTTGGAGTCAGACAGCCCTGATCTCCGAGACACGAGCTCATCCCATGCTGGAAGCGTGCTAGTTAACCCAGAGCCTCGGTTTCTTTCACACTTTGTATAAAATAAGATAACCAGTATTGTCGTACACAGGTTTTTTATGTAGATTGAGATTATAATGACAGTAGAGTGCTTGAAATGTGTTTGGTTTACAGGAACTGTCAGATTTTTTGCATACTGCCTTCCATACCGCCAATTCCTGTTTTTGTTTTTGTTTTTTTCAGAGCCGTTTTTCTACATAGTGGCCAAAACAGACTTCCTTTTTATTACTTTTAAAGGGTGTTTTTGTTATTCATAAGAGAAAACTTTCTGTTTCTTAACTGGGGCTCCAAGGCTGGTCGCATCCCCTTCAGCCTCCTTTTACTTAACTTAACGTTGTGTTCCATCACCAGTAGTCTGTTGGCCATCTCCAGACGTGTACTGTGCTTTCTGAACTCTTGAACGCACCTCTGAATGCTCATCTCATTTCGCCAGGACAGAGTCGTGCCCTTCACTTTCTTCTTTTAAGAGAAATGTCTTTCTTCTCCCAGGAACAGGTCATTGGTCCTTCGTTTTTCCTCCCATAGCCCTTCACCAGTTCAGCTAAGTCCGCCTTCTCTATTGTGACTCAGTTTCCATGTCTTTTCTACACTAATCCTAAACTGTTTGAAAGCGCAAGTTTATTGTTGACATTTCATTCCTGTGTTTTTCTGTTGCCTACAGACACTGTTTACTCCAAGAATATAGAACGTGTAGATCTATCCAAGGCTCTAGGTTTTAAAAACTGTTTTGCCAGAGGAAATGCTTTAGGGATACTCTCTTGGAGACTTCTAAGTGATAATATTACTTGGAGAACACTGAGTATTTTAACTGATCTTTTTTTTCTTTATGTTTCTGAAGATTGTCACACTTGAAAGTGACAAGTCCGGCTCAGATGATGATGAGCAGCAGATGGAGCTTGCTGAAGAAATGGAGAATGAAATTTGCAGAGTCTGGGATATGTCCATGGATGAGGTATGAGGATGGAAGTGAAATTCTGAAAAGACTCAAGAGTGAAGAGGTTTTAAAAAGATTCATTCCTTCACTGTTCAAGGGACTGTAGTCTCTCCAGTTTGTGGTTCAGGGTATGAAGTCCTAGGAGCTATTAATGTCAAAATTGTGCCTTGAACATACATACAGTTTCGTCCTATGGACAGCATAGTGTATTTAACATAAATGTGAACTAAGATAGCCATGACATCACTACGCAGTATAATTTCATGGGGCCACTGACATACATACATATATACATATATATATATGTATATATGTATATATGCATGTACACATACATACATATATATGTAGTCATCATCGACTGAAACTTTATTATGTAGTGTGTGTTTTATAATTGGCATACCTCAAAGCTAACAGATTTAACTTTTGCACCTTATATTCCTCGGTGAGTGCCATCTCTTTGGGGTCTTTATTTATTTTTTTTCTTTGAAGGATTTTGGAAACCCAAGTCCCAATATTGGACGTAACTCAGTAGCACTTATCTCAGTTTTAGGTTCTTACAGGGTAGGATTTAGGAGTTGATTCCTTCTCCATACCCCTTTCTCACCCCCAGCTTCTAACTTAAATCTGGCAGTCAGCAAATGTGTTTGGATAAGTTAATGAGAATTCTGGATGGACAGAAAAAATGTATTCGGTGCAGAATAAAAGGAGGGCTGTTCTCTGGTGTGTCTCAGTCAGGGTTAGATTTGCTTATGGGTTTGTTCTACTGTCTTGGGACCGAGTACCACAAAGGCTCTTCTGGTACATTTGTCTTTTTATTTGGTTGGGTTTTTTGTTTTGTATTTTTCAAGACAAGGTTTCTCTGTGTAGCCCTGGCTGTCGTGTAGACCGAGTTGGCCTTGGACTTACAGAGATCACCTGTTTCTGCCTCCCAAGTGCTGGGATTAAAGGTGTGCACCACCACTTCCTGGCTTACTGTGTCTTTTTGACACTGTTCCTGACCTTTGATTTTCCCCTTGCGGATGAAAGGAAGTAAGCAGGAAATTAAACTTTTAGGGTTGTCTGAGCTCTGGAGCTTGAGCAGTATGCAGCATCAAAATTGCTAATCTTTTTTGTTTGTAGGATGTGGCTTTATTTCTCCAAGAATTTAAGGCTCCTGACATATTCATGGGAGTGCTGGCCAAATCCAGGTGCCCCCGATTAAGAGTAAGTGTGTACAGTTCTTCTCTCTAGTTTTGCTTATGCAAATAAATCGGTGTAAAAATACTTATTGGACATTCTTAGGTAACATACTCCTTGAAATGACTAGATATTTAGAATTTTAGATTTGGATTAGATTAGGGAGAGCAATAATTTAACATCTGTGGAAACCAGATAGGCATAACCATACTAGGCTGCTAATAAGTGACAGAACCAGAAACAGTGCCTAGACCCGCTGTTTATTTCTCAGTTCATTGTTCTTCTTATTCACAAAGCCCTCCATTGCCTAACAATGTCTTAAAGTTGTTGCTGGTCAGGACTCCCACAGTCTGATTGTGAGAACTCTGGTGTACAATCTACCTGCACGCTCTTCCTGGTCGAGGGCGGTCTGCATCCCGGCTCACCAGCATGCCACCATTTCTGGCCTTCCCTTCCCTTTCAGTCTGTTACTCAGTGTGGCACTTTTCTGCCTTGTGGTCATTGCTGAGAGCAAGCTCCCCAGAGCAGCAACTGGAACTCTGTGAGTGGTGCAGTGCCCCGAGCTTTCCTGCCATGTCTGTCTCTGTGTGCAGTGCACTCCGTGAGCAGTGCAGTGTCCCGAGCTTTCCTGCCTGTCTCTGTGTGCAGTGCACTCCGTGAGCAGTGCAGTGTCCTGAGCTTTCCTGCCTGTCTCTGTGTGCAGTGCACTCTGTGAGCAGTGCAGTGTCCTGAGCTTTCCTGTCTGTCTCTGTGTGCAGTGCACTCCGTGAGCAGTGCAGTGACCCGAGTTTTCCTGTCTGTCTCTGTGTGCAGTGCACTCTGTGAGCAGTGCAGTGTCCTGAGCTTTCCTGTCTGTCTCTGTGTGCAGTGCACTCCGTGAGCAGTGCAGTGTCCCGAGCTTTACTGTCTGTCTCTATGTGCAGTGCACTCCGTGAGCAGTGCAGTGTCCCGAGCTTTACTGTCTGTCTCTGTGTGCAGTGCACTCCGTGAGCAGTGCAGTGTCCCGAGCTTTCCTGTCTGTCTCTGTGTGCAGTGCACTCCGTGAGCAGTGCAGTGTCCCGAGCTTTCCTGCCGTGTCTGTCTCTGTGTGCAGTGCACACGATGTGTGATTGTCAGTGTGTGTTGGGTGACTGTAGTCTATGAACATCCACTCTCTACTCTCGGCCTTTACTCCTCCTTTGAGACACACGTAATAGATAAAGAGCCAAGTCTCAAACTAAGATAATGTGTCCAGACTCACCCCCCTTGTGAAGACGGAGCTGGAGTGTGAGCCTCTCCCAGCTCCAGTGTAACCCTGGTTAGTGTTGCTTCTTTTCCTTTGAGACAAAGTGGAAAATTCCGTGGGGTGTATTACAAATTGAATGTTGAATGAAGATTAAAAGATACTTACATATTTATGGATATGGATGCTTTGTCTGCGTGCATGCCTGTACTCCAGAAGAGGGCACTGGATCTCATTGTAAATGGATGGGAGCCACCATGTGACTACCAGGAAGGAAGGGCAGCCAGTGCTCTTGACTGCTGAGCCGTCTCTCCAGCTCCTTGAATTAAGGTTTTTATTTAGTGGGATTCTCTACCCATAATGGGTCCATATATTAACATAAAGTGCTGACAATTTGGTAGCATTCCCCTCGATTTTACTGTTTTTTATATGAATCATGATTAGTTCAGGAATTAGCCACACTGCTGTAAATGTGTCCTGGCCACAGCCTGCTACAACAGTGGTTCTCAGCCGTGGCCATATGATGGAATCACTAGGCCACCGATCTTAAACGTCAGATGTCCCAGGTCACTGGTGCCAAACCCACCTCAAAAGCATCTGGTCCAGTAGGTCGGGGCCGGACTTGGGTGTCCGCTGTGTTCCCAGGTGATGTCAGTACTTTAGACCAGGGCCATACTCTTTTCAAAAGCTTTGTCCTGGAGGACCTTCAAAAGTCAGGCCACATCTCCACATGTGGGAGTCTAAGCAGTTTTTGACATCTACCAGGGACTCCCATGAGCAGCCCAGACAGGAGCTTGGTCTTCAGCAGAAAGGTCACTCCTTACCTCTCTAGTGTATAAGAGATTGTGTGTTTTCTGCCCCAGATTGCTTGCTCTTTTCCCAATGTTTGACCCGCCTGCGTTTAACTAAACTCTTTAGTCCCTCTTTTGCTTTCATCGGCTTTTGTCCCTTCCTGTTTCTTCCTGTGCCTGAGTCTGGACTCTGTCCAGAGAGCACAACCCTGTTCTCGTTAACGGTCACTTCCCTCGTGAGCCCGGGTACACTTAGGATACGGGGTTGAGCCTGCAGGCTCCATCTGCATCTTGAAAGCACTAGGGATACAGGCACATGCCACACCACAGGCAGCTTAGCTCCGTGTCTTACTCTCCTAAGTCACAGCTCCATTCCTGCAGTGCCACAAGCCCTGACTCCCCTTTGGTAACTGGTGTCACTTGAAACCTTCTTCAGGAATTTTCCACCTGCGTGACTATTTTCTAATCCCGTATCCTCTGTTCTAATTCAGTGATCATCACACTGATCATAAGAACTCCCGATGCACTTAGTAAACACCAGCTCCCGAGGCTGTACCCTGGAGATTCTGAGTCAGGAGAGTTGATGGGGCTTAGAAACTGCTGGCAAACCCCCTGAGTGTGGCGTCCCAGCCAGTTTGGGAACCTTGTTCTGTGTGAACGCACTGGGTCCTTTCTTCTTAATTTTTCCTGTTGATAGGACTGGTACTTCTGACTGGGAAACCGAGGCAACCTCACTCCCGTGAGCTGTGCCTTACACTCTCTCTTCACCTTCTGACAGGCTGTTTGCCTTCCCCTCTAGGATCTTCAGCTCTGAGCTTTTCCATGCCCGCCGTCACCCCTCATTGATAATAGCAGCCATGTCTTCTTAGGCGGAGTACCTTGGTACACCCAGCTCCGGACTGCTGCTCTATCCCACTTGGAGACCTTAGGCAGGTTGCTTGTCCTCCCGGGGTTTCCTCATTTGAAAAGTGGGGACAATACAGTCCCCATCTTGTGACTACTGTGTGAAACGATACATGGATAATGTGCTTCGCTGTGTTGTGTTCCCTCTCTGAGAACCTTCATGGCTCCAGATGCCATCCCATATTAAGTCTAAACTCTGAGCATGACAGTCAAATCCTTTTAATCCTGATCCTTTTCCTCTGCTGTATTTCTCATGTTTCCCGTCTCCCGTTCCTGTGCTCTCTCCATTAGTTGTCCATGTTAAGAACGCTTTCCACCAGAGCGTTTCTTCAACTGTGATTTCTGCCTTTGGACTTCCTTTGTGTCTTTTATTCCTTCTCAACTGCGTGAGCTGTATAAGCCAATTATATAAATCTGGGTGCCATCAGTAAACTTCCATATTCTGCCTCCTCCTTTCCTCCCCCCAAACTTGGTTCAGTAGAAGTTTTTGTTGACGTTGTTATTCTTGTGGCTTTTACCTCACAGCCATTGTGACTTGTGTTCTTTGATTTGACAGGAAATCTGTGTGGGAATTTTAGGGAATATGGCTTGTTTCCAGGACATATGTGTGTCCATCAGCAGCTGCGAGGATCGTGGGTAAGTCCTACTACCTAATAGCCGTGTTTCTCAGGATGGGTTCTAAGTTTCTATCCCAAGGGAACCCTGGTACCTAGAAGTAAGTGTGGAGTGTGGTGTTTCATTGTCTCGGGACACCTGTGTGTTGATGTGGCCTCTGTAGCCGCTATGGACATGACTCAGGACCGAGCCTGGGCATCCACGGTAAGGCATGAGTCATCACAGTGAGCAGGTGGGCAGGGAGAAGAATGTGAAGAGCCTAAGGTGAGCTAGGGGCCGCTGGCCGGAACCCAGAACAGTGTGAGCCTAGCGAATCCAAGGACCCAGAACTAGTCTGGGAAACTCAAGTGCTGAACAGTGTTGCTCTGAGAACTTTGACTTAAATCAGGGAGTGGGACTCGCCCACAGACTGGAAGATAAGAAGTTCCCTGTGGGATTAAAAGGCTGATTAAAAGGACAAGCCTAGAGGCTGGTTCTCTTCTGAAGCCAGGAAGCCTTGGGCAGAGGGCTTTTTAATAGTGGCGTCTCCGGTGGTTATCGGATCTGAGAACATGATCCATTTGATGGCATACTCATTTTCTTGGTGGTGGTTCATGGCTGTTAACTTAGGATCTTAAAGAGGTCTGTGTCCAGCATATGTTAAAGTGATTGTCCTTATCAGAGGGTAGTAAGGGTTTATCCCTGTCGTCAAGGACCTGGGCCTTTTGAATTGTTTTTGTTACATCCATACACAAGGTGTTCCAGGATGAATCGAAGAACACATGAACAATGATTTTGTGTCACTTAGAAACAGATAAAAAGATGCACAGATAACCAAAAGATGTTTTAAGGAAAAACCATAGCTGCTTTCATATAAAATTAAATGCAAAATCAGAAATCTATTAACAAAACTATGGAGCAGAGCAAGGAGATGATTTCTGGGGAAGACAGGGTTACCCTTTCAAGGTGGGAAAGGAACGAACACATTGGGGGCGCAAAGGGAGCTGCAAATAGGCAACTCTGCTCTGTTCCTTAGAAACATGAGTGTTTGCTCTAAAACAGGGATTCTCAACCTGTGGGTCGTGACCCCTTTGGTGGGGTGTCGCATATCAGATATTTACATTACAATTCGTAACAGTAGCAAAATTACAGCTATGAAGTAGCCACAAAGTAATTTTATGGTTTGGGGGTCACCACAACATGAGGAACTGTATTAAGGGGTCACTGTGTTAGAAGGTTGAGAAGCACTGCTCTAGAATTCACTGCATTTATGCTTTGTCTTACAATTAAAAAAAAATGTTTAAAATAAAATGAAAGCTGGTTCTTCCCAATGAGTGAAGCTCATGGTTCACTGTGGCTCTGCAGGCAGGTGCTTCTGCAGTGTTTGTGTGACTCGGACCCACCCACTCTGCTAGAGACCAGCAGGTAAGCCTGTCTCTCCCTGGGGTCTGTCAATCCCTCATCGGGGACCCGGGAAAGCAGATGAATTCTGGACTGTTGGCGGCCTTTGCTGTGTTCCACGTAGATACTGAGCTCACATCTGTCATGTAGGTTGTTGCTTACTTGCCTTTCCCAGACAGAAGTGGCCAGTGTCTGGGTTGAGAGGATCCGGGAACATCCATCTATTTACACTAGTGTTTGCTTCATCATGTCAAGTTCGACAAATGGTGAGTCACCATGAAATCCGGGGAGAGAGATGAGAGTACATTGGAGGAAGCTACTTTAGACTTTTCATTTTAAATTTTATGTTTTCATTTTTTAAATTTATGGGTGCTTACCCGCATGTATATCTGTGTATCACTTGCATGCTGGTGTCTGCCTGGTACCCACAGAGGCCAGCAGGAGGTATCAGATCCCCTAGGACTGGAGTTGCAGACAGTTGTGAGCTGCTTGCAGTGTGGGTGCTGGGAATCAAGCCGGGGTGCTCTGGAGTGCCAGCAAGTGCTCTTAATGGCTGGGCCATCTCTCCAGCCCCAAACAGCCACTTTGCCCTGAAGGAAGATAAGCCAGTTTAAAGAGGCTCCTGGAGACCCCCTGGAAGGAAGCGACACCTTGGCAGATGTGGCTCTTGAGCAGCTGGAGGAGTGGTACCTCCCCCTTGTAGCTTCAGACACTTGGGTTCTCAGTTGAACCCTGTCTTCACTGCAGTGGACTTGCTGGTGAAGGTGGGGGAGGTCGTGGACAAGCTCTTCGACTTGGATGAAACGCTCATGTTGGAGTGGATTAGAAATGGGACTGCCTGGCCTCTGGACCAACCCCGGGAGGACTCTGAAGAGCAGCCGGGGCTTTCGATTGTCCCCTGTGTACTGGAAGCCGCCAAACAAGTACGGTAGGTGAACTCATGTACAGAATGTTCTGGAAAAATTCAATTGTTCAAGCATCCTTAGATGGAGGAGTCTTAGTTTCAGTATGCAGCCAGTCTCTCTTAGGTTTGCGGTGGCAGAATAGTTCCTCTGCAAGAATCGTAAGGGTTCAAAGCATTTACTCCAGGATGACTTGGTCATAGGTGTTCAGCTTGCTGTAGTTACTGATGGCAATTTTATGTATTTTAAACAGTCAAGGAGAAAAGATTTTCTTGTTGTATTTTACATTGAACATGAAACAGCTCCATTGAGCATATTTATTTTCTCTCTCCTTCCTCCTTGTGTCCGTACACCAATCTGTGTAGATGATCGACTTGGGGGCTTTGATGTCTTGTCATGAGAGGCAGTAGTTTATAGGTCGTTAAAACAGTTTATCACTAATAACTGTAAGATTAACGTTTGAATTATCTGCTTAGTTGTTAACAGCATATTCTCAGAACTTACGAGGCTACGTTAAAAGCTATCAATTTTCTATCTTTTATCAAATGAAGATTAAGCCACTTACATATCTGCTTCTTGAGTATTATTTCCAGTCAGTAAATGGTGTTGCCAGTATCCCATCTGGAGAAGGTGGGAGATTGAGAAGCCCTTACTGACTCCTCCCTATCCAGCTCTTTCCTCAGGGCCAGTCAGCTTCCAAGCCGTGCTTCCGACTCCTGCTGTGACCCCAGCCTGGCAGCCAGGCCTGTTGTCTAAGTGCCACACTCTGCCCTCTGAGCTGCCTGCCCTCCGGCGTGCTTCTCCCGAGCCTCAGCCCTGGAGCTGCTTCTGCAGCGAATGCCCATCTTGCTCTCATGTTCCAGGCTTTTCGGTAGCCTTCCTTAGGAAATAGTTTGGATCTTAAAACAAACAAAACTGGCTCACAAGCCTCCACACAAGGTCTGCTCCTCCTTGTTCCACCTCAGCTATGTGAGATTGCATTCCGCAGATGAACCAGGCCCTCTTGCCTCCAAGCCTTTGCTCAGGGTGTCTCTCCAATGCCGCAGACACCTGCCTCTTCAGATTATCATGGAAACACCATTTCTCTTAAGCCCTCTTCCCTGACTAAATTTCTGTGTGGTCTTTTAGTGCCTGGGCCTTCTAGTGTTGAATTCATTTTGTTTTGTGGTAATTGCTCCTTTAATTACCTTCTTTCCTCTCAGACCGTTACACTTGTGAAGGTGGGTGTAGCATCTTAACCAACTCTGTCTCCCAGCCCTGACATTAAGTGCCCCAAAGTGACAGATACTTGAGTAAACACAGCTGAGCCATTTAATTGTGCACTCTTCTCACTTAATTGTCTGGTTGAAGACACAGCGTTTTGAGTTCCAAGGATACACACCATTGATGAAGGAATTGGGTTTTTGTGGCTCTGGTGTTCTCAGCGAGGGAGCTAGGCTGAGCTGTGGAGTCTAAGGAGCGTCAGTACATGGTATCTGTGCTGTAGGCCTCACATCTCCTGTAGAAATGTCAGTGTCACACATGTGTAGACTCACACACACCTCATATGTACACACACATGCACACACACACATTCACACACGCACTCACATTCACACACTTTATATATACACTCACACATTCACACACATACACTCACATATACACTCATACACATTCACACACACATATATATTTACACATATTCACTCATATATTCACACATTCACACTCACATTCATGCACTTCATATATATACTCACATTCACACACATACACTCACATATATACTCACAGACATTCACACACATACACTCACATATATGCTCATACACATTCACTCATATATATTCACACATTCACACTCACGTACAGACACACACATACACACATGCATTTTTCCCTTTTCCCAGTTTTAATGTAAGTGCTAATGAGCAGACTCCATTCAGTTGGCCGTTTCACGTTCTGCGCTTTAGTACAAGGTCATGTGTAGCTGCTGAGTGAATGGATGATTGCTGTCCTCTAAACAGGGGAGTTAAGAGTGCATTTGCCATTTCTGTCTGCCTAGTTCTGAAACCCTGGAAGGGCTGGATGTTTACATGCACATCTTACAGCTGCTTACCACAGTGGATGATGGCATTCAGGCAATCGGTAAGGTGACCACCTTGGAACGTGCTGTAGTTGCTCACTTAAGCACTCACTATTTTTAAATTACTACTTGTGAAATACTTCTTAAGTGCAGTGTCCTGATACTGGAAAAGCCACATGGAATTTCCTTTTTGACCTGGTGTGCCATGAGTTCTGCCAAGCGGGGGACCCGCCCATCATCCTGCAGGAGCAGAAGACGGTGCTGGCCTCTGTGCTCTCGGTACTGTCTGCCATCAGTGCTTCCCAGTCCGAGCAGGAGCACCTGGACAGAGAAGAAGGCAAGTGTGGTGTCTGCTCACCAAACGAAACCGGTGCCCGCCAGATCACAGGTGCCAGGCCGCGTCTCCTCTTCTCTGGCTTTCTTTTTCAGGTTTTTCCATTTAAAAAGAAAACACCCTTATTCCCCTAGTAACATAAAATGTTAAGTGCTTAATACAAAAGTATTATAAAGTTTATAAAAGGGCCTCGAGGAGGGGCTTGGGGTCCAGCTCAGTAGTGAGATGCTTGCTTAGCCTGAGTGCCCCCTGGTTCAGTCCCTAGCATCAAAAAGGAAGCGGCACCGAACGGTGTGGCTCTGCCCAGAGTCTGCCCAGAGGTACCACCCTGCTTCTGTCACGAATACTCCCTGAAGTCCTCTGTGTATTTACTAACCCCGTTGTTGTGCTCACGATCAGTCGCCGAGTACTTTTGATAAGTTGTATGTTTCAGTACCCAGTGAGGTCAGTCTCTCTTCAGTCTGATATCTCGGTGGTTTTGACTGTTGGACTTGTTTAGTGCTGAATGAGGGTGAAGAGTTCAAAGCCCCGTGTGCTTTCTGATGTTTTCATTGGTATTGTGTTGAGTGTGGCATGTCCAGGAATGCACCATGCAGGTCCGTTTCAGAAGTGGCTTGAGGCTTCTCATCGTACGGATCTTGCATTCTTATGAGGTTTATTCCTGCACATTTTATCTTTTGAATCGCTGTTCTCTGTCACATACTTTCTTCCACTGGGGAATGTCGGACTTCATGGAGGCTGTGGATGTGCATTCACTTTGATTGAACCTTTATGGACTTAGCTGTAGTTTGTTTTTGCTGTGCTTGGGGTCGGACCCAGGGCCTTGCACATGTAGGTAGGAATCCTGTCACCAAGCTACATCCACATTCCTGTCTTACTGTTCCTAAATTCTATGTATTTATTTGTTTGTTTATTTATTGACTGATTGTGTATGTGTGTGTGGGGGGGGCGTGTTTTGCCTGCATGCACACATGTACACCAGATGTCTGGTGCCTGTGGAGACCAGCAGAAGATGTTGGATCCCCTGAGATGGGGATTATAAAGGATTGTGAACCAACATATGGGTGGTGGGGTTTGAACCCGGGTCCTCTAGAGGAGGAGCCAGTGCTCTTAACCACTGAGCCATCTCTCCAGCTTTTGTCTTACTGTTTTTACTAGTAGTTCCCATAATGATCTTGAACTTTATCTGCTATTAAGTCACATCTACTTTTGTCATTTTTTGTTCCCTGACTCCTTTTTCTTATCTAAGTGGGTTGCTTAGTGTCTGGTGTTTTAAGTAACTGGTAGAGATGTCTTTATCTTCTTCCTGTCCATTGGGAATGGCTCTAGAGTTTCTCCATTTAGTGTTACTGGGCCTAAGGTGCTTGTTTTTGCATCTCAAGGGTGTTTTGATCTCTTCCTGTTTTAAGTTTGTTTTTTGTTTTTTTTCTATAAATAAGCACAGTGTCTGAGTGTCAATTCTTTATTTATGGAGAGGTTACCTCACTGACACTGTGACACTGAGTACAGCCTGAGGGAGCTAGTGGAAGCCGTCACGTGAGTACCTGGGAGGAAATGCTGCCCATGGAGACTAGCATGCCTGAAAGCACAGGGCCCTGTGTGTTGGAGGAACGAATGGAATGAGGTTCTGTGGCTGAGAGGGGGCTGAGGGGGGGCGGGTTATGAGTGAAGGGAAGAGAAGCACAGGTCCCTGTGTGTTGGAGGAGCGAGTGGAGTGAGGCTCTGTGGCTGAGAGGGGGGTGAGTTACAAGTGAAGGGAAGAGAAGCACAGGTCCCTGTGTGTTGGAGGAGCGGGGTGAGGCTCTGTGGCTGTAGAGGGCCGTGTGCTGAGAAATGTAGGGAGCTGTGGGTCAGAAGGGAGAAGGGCTGGCCGGCTGTGTGGCTTTCAAGACAAGCAGTGCTCTGGCTTTGATCGAGGCGGGAACAGTAAAAATGTGGGAGTGTTCTACCAGACTGTTCATTTTAGAGACTGGGAGAGGGAATGGGGAAAGGGTAGGGATCTCTGGCATGCTGCTTATTGAGACAAGGACAACTGGCTTTAAACACACTGCCGGGGGTGTCCAGGGAGGGTGGTGAGGGGCACTTTAAGTCAGGAGCTGGGGGGAGGCCTGAGCTAAAAGTGCAGATGTCATGGTGTCAGCTGTGAAGCCGTTCACCCCTAAACCTCAGAGATTTCTTGCTTTGATGTGAAAACTGAGGGAGTCTTATCTCTTAGTGCAGATGTGTTTATCTTGTTCTGGGTTGTCATGCGGCTTGGCCAGTGAGTACTGCCATGCTGTTGTGTGTATGAGATCTTTCTAGTAACCCCCGGGGAGTTTTCTGTGTGAGACAGGAGCGTCCCTTTGTTGCTGTTGCCGGACTAGGCCTTCTTACTGCCGTCTGCTGTGCCGCCCAGACTTCATGTAGTTTTTATGTCGGCAGAGCATGGACGTCGGTGCTAGCTCCTGTCACAGTTCGCTCCCTCCTTACCTCATCAGAGGAGCTCTGTAGGCTGGGGACTATTCCAGTTTTGTGTGCTGCTGTGACATAGCACTGACCAAAACCAACTTGGATGTGGGGAAGCAGTTTGTTAGAGCTTGTAGGTCACAGACACCATTGGTAGAAGTTAAAGTGGGAATCAGAAGCAGAAACCACTCTAATTATAGTCCCTAAAACGTGTGTAACACTAGTTCATTGTGAGCGGGTGGATGGATAGACGAATGAATGAATGAGTGAATGAACAAATGAATGCTTACCTGGCTGGTTTCATTCTCTTGATTTGGTGCAGTGGCTCTTCCCCTAATTGACAGCTTAATTCGGGTGTTGCAAAATATGGAACATTGTCAGAAGAAACCAGAGAACTCCGCAGAGTCCAACACAGAAGAGCCCACACACTGTGCTTCAACCCAGGATGACTTCCATATGAAGATCCTGAAGGATATTTCGTGTGAATTCCTTTCTGCTATTCTTCAGGCGTTAACAAAGGTAGGAAAGAAGTATTGGTGGTGTCTTAGGAGAGGTGTGGCTTGCTGACATCCTGAACTGTAACCTTCTAAGGAAGGGGCGGCTGTGCTGGGATAGAACCAGAGCACAGTCCACAGTAGAGAGACACCCGACCCGTGCGCAGTGGCCAGGCAAACCTGTTGTTAGAGTTTTCCTGCCTGGCCCACAGTCAGGACAAATCTCTCTCATTTGTCAGTCCCACAGCCATTCAGACCCGATCAAGTAAACATAGAGACTTATATTGGTTTTAAACTGTATGGCCGTGGCAGGCTTCTTGTTAACTGTTCTTACAGCTTAAATTAATCCATTTCTATTAATCTATACCTTGCCACGTGGAGCAGCGTGTAGCCCAGAAACCTCTTTTTTTGTTTTGTACTAGCAAAGGCTAAATCCACAATGTAGCTTAATGTGTCACTTGCAGAGGCCTCATTCCCGCCATACTGCAGGTCGAGCGCGCACGCCAGCAACCCGCCAGTAGCTCAAACCGGCAGCTGCCGCTCATTTGAGAGAGACAATTAGGAAGCTGTTTTTAGCTCCGTTTTAGAATCTTTTTTTTTAGGTTTTAGGTGGAAACTCTTGCCCCACGTTGGGCGCCATTTGTTGTTAGAGTTTTCCTGCCTGGCCCACAGTCAGGACAAATCTCTCTCACTTGTCAGTCCCACAGCCATTCAGACCCGATCAAGTAAACATAGAGACTTATATTGGTTTTAAACTGTATGGCCGTGGTAGGCTTCTTGTTAACTGTTCTTACAGCTTAAATTAATCCATTTCTATTAATCTATACCTTGCCACGTGGCTCGTGGCTTACCGGTACTTTACATCTTCCTTATCCTGATGGCGGCTCGCAATGTCTCCCTCTCCAGCTTCCTATTCTCTCAATTTTTCTCTCTGTTAGTCCCGCCTATACTTCATGCCTGGCCACTGCCAATCAGTGATTTATTCATTGACCAATCAGCAACACATTTGACATACAGACCATCCCACAGCACAAACCCAACCACTTGCCCTGTCCTCAGCTCCTCTGTTGTTCTTATGACATCAGAAAAATGTCTTCTCTCCTCCCTTCTCTCCTGTCCTGTGTGATGCTGGGACCTGCGGCCTCTTACGTGATAGACAGATGCTGTACCTGTGAACTGTGACCTCTTACATGATAGACAGGCGCTGTACCTGTGAACTGTGACCTGTTAGATGATAGACGCACTATACCTGTGAACTGTGACCTCTTACATGATAGACAGGCGCTGTACCTGTGAACTGTGACCTCTTACATGATAGACAGGCGCTGTACCTGTGAACTGTGACCTCTTACATGATAGACAGGCACTGTACCTGTGAACTGTGACCTCTTACGTGATAGACAGGCACTGTACCTGTGAACTGTGACCTCTTACATGATAGACAGGCACTATACCTCTGAACTGTGACCTCTTACGTGATAGACAGGCGCTGTACCTGTGAACTGTGACCTCTTACATGATAGACAGGTGCTGTACCTGTGAACTGTGACCTCTTACATGATAGACAGGCACTATACCTGTGAACTGTGACCTCTTACATGATAGACAGGCGCTGTACCTGTGAACTGTGACCTCTTACATGATAGACAGGCACTATACTTCTGAACTGCGGCCTCGGCCCTGCTGTTGTTTTTGTTTTAAGGGGGAGGGTGCACATGTGGGAAGTCAGGACAACTTGCAAGAGTTGATTCTTCCCTTCCACCAGATAGTTATTCTTTTATATATGAAAGTAATAGGACGATTTTACTCAATTTGGGAAAGTTTTATGTTATTATTTTAGTCTTAAAATAACTGTGGTTTTGTGTATGTGTGCACACACATGCAATACTAGGCACATAAACAGACTACTAAAATTTATATTGATAATTTCTGATGTGTGAAAAATATTAGTTTTGTTTGGTTCTTATTAGTGGATATTGTAATTTTATATTGAATTCAACAAGTGAAAATTTGTGTCCTATTTTTATTTACATTTTTTATTAGAGAGCTGGATTATCTTTCCAGATATTTGTATATTGTTTGTGTTTCCTCTTGTAAAGATCTAATTTTTAAAATGTTGTGTTTTTGTGGGACTTGGAGTCAAACCCAGGGCTTCTCACCCAGCTCTATCCCTAGCCTGGTGTATTCATTTTGACTGTTCACATGAATTTCTGGAGGGATACTTATGTCTTAGTCCGTGTTCTGTTGCTGGGAAGAGACACCATGGCCAAGGCTACGCTTGTAAAAGAAAGCAGCTACAGAGGTTAGTCCATTATCATGGAGGGAGCATGGTGTGCAGGCAGATGTGGTGCTGGAGAAGAAACAGAGCTACATCCTGACCTGCAGAGAGAGGGAGACACTGGCCCTTGCTTGGGTTTTTGAAGCCTCAAAGCCCACAGTGACACACTTCCAACAAGGCCACACCTACTCCAGCAAGGCCATGCCTGCTAACCTAATCCTTTCAAATAGAGCCACTCCCTGGTGACAGAGCATTCAAATATGGGAGCCTGTGAGGACCAGTCCCAGCCAAACACCACAGCATCTTCATTTTGCTTTCAGATATTTTTAGATTGTCATGGCTTTAGGTTTGGGAGGAAAAAACAAAAATGTTCCTTTGTCTCTAAGTTACAGGAAGACAGCAGGAAGATGGGTTGATTAAAACCCCAAAACATGTCATGAAACTTCTTAGATGCCACCTTCAGGGAATTTGGGTTTAATCTTGAGGAAACTGGAGTGCTACTGAAATGTTCTTTATTTAATTTTTTTTTTTTTAAGCAAGTAATAGGATCAGTTTGGAAAGATTCTTCCAAAAACCTCAGGCATAAAGGGATAGTTGAGGGCTGGAAGCTAGGGGCCAGCAAATGGGCTTCAGGGTGATGATCTTCAGGAATAGTCTAGAAATGAGAGCCTGAGTGAGGGAAGGTGCATGAGAGGAGTCAGCAGGAAGACTTCCCGTTCAGGCAGCTGGATGAGTGAGCGATGCCCTTCACTGAGACTAGCTGTATGTGGGCACACAAGGCTCTTCATGGCTGCTCAGCGCAGGGCGTTTGAAATGCCAATGGGACTAATTGTGATTTTATATACTGATGTTTATCTGTTTGCCAGATGCAGCATTCGACATTTTTCCTTTTCTGATAGTAAAGTTTCTTTGGTTTGTTGTAGGAAACCGTGGCTCAGGGACTGAAGGAGGGCCAGTTAAGCAAACAGAAATGTTCCTGTGTGTTTCAGAGCCTCCTGCCCCGCTACAGCCCTGTGGTGAGTAGGGTGAATGTACAGGGGGCTGAATCCATTGTCAAAAATGACAGTATACCTTGTAGGATTTAATGCCTTGTGGGCAAGATGGCTGGAGGGTATGTAATTCTTAATCTCAAGAGGAAGGAATCAGCATGGGTTTATAGTGTTCCTTCCTGTTATGAAGTATACAGCCTTATACTGAGTGAAAGCCTAAATTTTTTCAATTAAAATTTTTTTTGGATTTTTTTTGTGTGTGTGTGTGTATGTGTGTTTTCCCTGGATATACATCTGTGCACCATGTGTGTGCAGTTGCCTGCAAAGGCCAGAAGAGGGCATTGGATCCCTTGCAACTGTAGTTACAGATGGTTGGGAGCTGCCATGTGGGTGCTGGGAATTAAACCCAGGTCCTCTAGAAGAATAGCCAGTTCTTTTAACTGATGAGCTTTAATTTTTCTTCTTCCTCTTCTTCTCCTCCTCCTCCTCCTCCTCTCTCTCTCTCTCTCTCTCTTTCTCTCTCTCTCTCTCTCTCTCTCTCTCTCTCTCTCTCTCTCTCTCTCTCTCATGAGATAGGGTCTCATTGTTTAGCTTTGACTAAACTATAACTCGGTCTGTAGACCAGGCTAGCCTTGAACTCATAGAGATTTGCCTGCCTCTGCCTTCTGGAGTGCTGGCATTAAAGGCATGTGCCATCGTGCCTAGTCCTCAAGCCTAATTTTTATGAATACATTTTTATGGTTCTTCACATAACAGTATTTATGACCATTGAGGGCAATTTCAAAATAGTAGTTTTTAGGAAAATGGTCTGTGGAATGAAAGCATAAGGGGACTAGTCAGCAAAGAGGATTATAATAAAATGTCAGTGCACTGCCCTAAAAGGAAAGCAGCAGGGATCTGTGATAGCTCAGGAGTGAAAGGAGCTGGAGGTCTATCACCTCCAGGGTCACCACTAGAGTGTTTCAGGTGACTGCAGGAAGTGCCTTGGCTGACACCTGTGAATCTGCTGCGTGTCTCTGTTGGCTTTGGAAGCCTCAGGAGGAGCATTTTCATAGTTAACCATCAATGTCTTTAAAACTGCCTTTTCCTCCACTACAGTTATTTGGTTCTTTGTGTGACTCACAGGTGGAAGGCTTCATTCAAGCTCTACGTGACGTTGATAAGACTCTGGCTGATGACCTGGAAGAAAGCTTTCCAAGTGTGAAGGCTCAGACTTGAGACCTAAGTTGGAGTTTCTGCTGTCCAAGGAATAAACTACGTTTTTTACGGCTTAAAGTTGGCATTTGGAAGATAACTTAGATGAACACGGATCAGATCATAATTCTCCATGCTACCCTGAACCCCCCACCCCCGTGTCCCCCGTTCACCCCACCTCCATTTGCACTGGTCACAGAGGTTGCCACTGTCGCCTCCCTCCCCTCTGCACTGATCGTGTGTTACTACTATTTAGTTGAGGAAGAGGAAGTCCAAGCTTGTCAAGGCAGAGGTTCCTTTCTGAATATTAGAGTAGATAAGGATTGTCTTTGTGAGTAGATTTAGCTGCAGCAACTGAAACCCCTGGTATGGTAGCTTCTCCGGTATCTTTATGTGTCTCCTGTGTAACTACAGAGACCCTCAGTGCAGACCAGAGAAGTGTCCGTCCCCTTTCCCTGTCCCAGTGGCCCACCGTGCAGACCTTTGCACATACTTATTCATAACAGTGAGGCCTGTGCTATGTCTTCCATCCAGGAGTGAAAAGGAAGAGGCAAAGAGGCATTCTAGAAAGTTTTGCCAGCTTTCCCTTTTCTGTGTTATATTTAATGTCCCAATCCTCTCTGCACTCTGTAAGAGGTAAAGTGTGGCTGGCTTGGAGAGCCAGCCTGCTAATACACTAGTGGTTCCATGAGCATCTAAAGCTGTATGGACCTTTCCAGATTGTTAGTGACAACTTACGAGCATTAGTTACCGTCCTAGTTAGGGTTTTTATTGCTGCGAAGAGACACCATGACCCCAGCAACTCTTATAAAGGAAAGCATTTCATTGTGGTGGCTTGATTACAGTTCAGAGGTTCAGTCCATTATCATAGTGGGACATGGTGTCATGCAGGCAGACATGGTGCTGGAGAAGTAGCCGAGAGTCCTACATCTTACAGGCAACAGGAAGTAGCTTGAGCATAGGAGACCTCCAAGCCCATCCCCACAGTGACACGCTTCTTCCGACAAGGCTGTACTGACTCCCACAAAGCCAGACCTCCAATAGTGCCCCTCACTTTAGAGGCATTTTCTTCAACCCACCACAGTTACTTTGACTTTGTTCCGCTCCAGAGTTACTCTGGTTCACAGGTGGAGGTAAAATGTGATGTTCGGTGTGAATGCATGTGCTTGTGCTTCAGAACCTGATTGGCTTGAGTGGATTCTCAGTAAGATTGAGGGAATGTGACAGACAGCCTCTGCGGTCTGGCTCCCTGGTGCCTCATCCCTGTAACCAGTGCTTCCTGGTGAGGAGGATATCAGCACAATCAACCAGGCACTTAGCATTCAGTCCACATCACTTCAGATACTGACTGGAGTTCTTCTTGTTTTGAAAGAAAATCTCAGCTATACACACCGAAGCCAGCCTCATAAACCCATCCCAATTTTCCTCAGAATCCTCCAATTTAAGGGACTGGTCTTTCTTAGTACTTTCTTCTCTCTGAAGGATCTGTGTTGATAAAACACAGAGGATACTTACGGGGATAAGAGCGCAGTTTCCAGTCTAGAGGTGTGTTTGTTGTTGAAAGTGTCACTGCTGAAGAGACCGTGAGTGCGTCCTCACAGTTCAGCCGACTGGCAGACTTACATCTGCCTGTCCTCAAGACCAACGGTTTTGGTAGACTGAACGGTCATGTCTTGCTGGTCAGGGACCAGCCAGAGTCCAGGCTGGCCTTGAGTTCCTAGTCCTCTGTCTCCTGTAACTGTTCAAGCTGGGGTTCCAGCAGCAGCCTGAAGTCACTCTCACTGGCGGTAAGACTGGGAGTCGTTTTCTCACATGGAGGAGACATGAAGTGTGCTGTACACAGGACACTTGGACCTCTTGCTTTTGTTTACTGTTGTGCTTGCACATTTCATGTCGCTCTTAGGGGAACACACTTTCAGAACACAAGGACTTGTGAAGGTGAGAGAGCCCCTCAGAGGACAAGTTCTAGAGAGAAGGAAGTGTGTGATAGAAAAAGGCCTGACAGGCCATGTTCTGCTTCTCAGTTCTGGTGGGCCCTTACTGTGTACTCCGTTACTTCCTTATGGTGTGATACTTTGCGGCAGTACAAACTTCCCATTGATTTGATATGCTTGAAACATCCTTAATCTGTAAACGATAATAACAAAGGAGAAAATGGCTGGTGGTAAAGCCTTTCAAGGGCTGTGTAATTCGGTGAAGTAACGCGCGCGCGCGCACACACACACACACACACACACACACACACACACACACACACACACAAATGTAGCACTTGAATCCACCTCTGTCTTTCACCACAGCAGTCTCCGTGTAGGCATAGATAAGAACCTGGGGAGTGCGTGTGCACATGAACTGTCCTGTGCACATGTGTGCAGCTGTGGGAGAGGGAAAAATTACAAGAGGAACTTGAATTAGCAGTTGGTGCGTGTGCATGTGTGTGTGTGTGTGTGTGTGTGTGTGTGTGTGTGTGTAAATTCTGAAAGCTGAATTCCAGTTCAGATTTTGAGGAACTGATATATCTTAGAAGAAGAAGATATATTTTCTTGCTTTTGTAAAGGCTATCTCATACTCCTCAGAAGAAATACAATTCCACTCTGGTGGGGTCTTATTTTTGTTTTTTCTTTCTCTTCTCTGGCTCCTCAGATTTAAAAGGGTTTTTCTCTATATTTAATATTTCCTATTGCTTTAACTCTGAGTTACTGACCTTGACAGTGCTGGCATACAAATGGGGAAAAGCTTAGAAGCTGCCCCTCAGCACGTAGACTTACGGTGAAGTGTGCGCAGAAGCCCCCATAGACATTGAAAAGTAACCTGTATCTGGGGCTCGGCACATCCTCAGGGAACACTGAGTTTAGAGTTGAGCTGAGGGGATGCTGGCACGGAAGTCACTGAAGTAAAGGAAGTGAACGCTGGCGCTAAGGGCACGTGGCCTGCTCTAACCAGGACTCTCACAGCCTGTTAGCCTGTTCTTTTTTTTTTTTTTTTTTTTTTTGTTAGTGTACTTATATTTATTTTCTTTTTTTTTCTTTTTAGTAAGAAAATTAAAAATGGATTTAATACACATTTTTTGACACTCTGAGGCAGAGTTATTTGTACATATTACAGACTATAAGCTATGTGCAGCTAATATACAGAAACATGCCCCAAAGCAGAAACTACTGTCTAAAGGCTAATAGATGTTTTATAGAAGTAACTATTTTGAGAATAATAACTAGACAAAACAACTAGTAATGACTTGGCTATTTATATCACTCCTTTAGAACTATGAAGTAGCTACACCAAGGCAAGTTTTGTCTTTCTTAAATGCCATCATTTTTTTTTTTTTTTTTTTGCAATACAATTTGGTTCTACATATCAGCCACGGATTCCCTTGTTCTCCCCCCTCCCGTCCCCCTCACCTTCCCCCCAGCTGCCCCCCCCATTCCCATCTCCAGGGCAAAGCCTTCCCCCCAGACTGAGATCAACCTGGTAGACTCAGTCCAGGCAGGTCCAGTCCCCTCCTCCCAGGCCAAGCCAAGCGACCCTGCATAGGCCCCAGGTTTCAAACAGCCAACTCATACAATGAGCACAGGACCTGGTCCCACTGCCTGGATGCCTCCCAAACAGATCAAGCCAATCAACTGTCTCACCCATTCAGAGGGCCTGATCCAGTGGGGACCCCTCAGCCATTGGTTCATAGTTCATGTGTTTCCATTCATTTGGCTATTTGTCCCTGTGCTTTATCCAACCTTGGTCTCAACAATTCTTGCTCATATAAACCCTCCTCATTCTCGCTAATTGGACTCGTAGAGATCCACCCAGGGCCTAGTCATGGACCTCTGCATCCAGATCCCTCAGTAGTTGGATGAGGTTTTTAGCACGACAATTAGGGTGTTTGGCCATCCCATCACCAGAGTAGGTCAGTTCAGGCTGTCTCTCGACCATTGCCAGCAGTCTGTTGTGTGGGTATCTTTGTGGATTTCTGTGGGCCTCTCTAGCACATTGCTTCTTCCTATTCTCATGTGGTCTTCATTTACCATGGTCTCCTATTCCTTGTTCTCCCTCTCTGTTGTTGATCCAGCTGGGATCTCCCGCTCCCCCAAGCTCTCTTTCCCTCGACCCTCGCCTTTCACTACCCCCACTCATGTTCATGCTGTTCATGTAGATCTCATTCCATTTCTCTGTCATTGGGTGATCCCTGTGTCTTTCTTGGGGTCCTGTTTTCCAGGTAGCCTCCCTGGTGATGTGAGTAGCAATCTAGTCATCCTTGTTCCACATCTAGTATCCTGCTATGAGTGAGTACATACCATGTTTGTCTTTCTGAGTCTGAGTTACCTCACTCAGGATGATTTTTTTCTAGATCCATCCATTTGTCTGCAAACCTCATGATGTCATTGTTTTTCTCTGCTGAGTAGTATTCCATTGTGTATATGTACCACATTTTGTTTATCCATTCTTCAGTTGAAGGGCATCTAGGTTGTTTCCATGTTCTGGCTATTACAAACAATGCTGATATGAACATAGCTGAACAAGTGCTCTTATGGTGTGGTTGAGCATTCCTTGGGTATATGCCCAAGAGTGGTATAGCTGGATCTTGGGGGAGATTGATTCCCAATTTTCTAAGAAAGCGCCATATTGATTTCCAAAGTGGTTGTACAAGCTTGCATTCCCACCAGCAGTGGAGGAGAGTTCCCCTAGCTCCACATCCTCTCCAGCATAAGGTGTCTTCAGTGTTTTTGATCTTAGCCATTCTGACAGGCGTAAGGTGGTATCTCAGAGTTGTTTTGATTTGCATTTCCCTGATGATTAGGGATGTTGAGCAATTCCTTAAATGTCTTTCAGCCATTTGAGTTTCCTCTGTTGAGAATTCTCTATTTAGTTCTATAGCCCATTTCTTAATTGGACTGTTGGGCATTTTGATGTCTAATTTCTTGAGTTCCTTATATATTCTGGATATCAGTCCTCTGTCAGATGTGGGGTTGGTGAAGATCTTTTCCCATGCTGTAGGCTGTCGCTTTGCCTTGTTGACCGTATCCTTTGCTCTACAAAAGCTTCTCAGTTTCAAGAGGTCCCATTGAATGATTGTTTCTCTCAGTGTCTGTGCTACTGGTGTTCTATTTAGGAAGTGATCTCCTATGCCAATGCGTTCAAGACTACTTCCTACTTTCTCTTCTATCAGGTTCAGAGTAGCTGGATTTATGTTGAGGTCCTTGATCCACTTGGACTTAAGTTTTGTGCACGGTGATAGATATGGATCTATTTGCAACCTTCTACATGTTGTTATCCAGTTTTGCCAGCACCATTTGTTGAAGATGCTTTCTTTTTTCCATTGTGCACTTTTGGCTTCTTTGTCAAAAATTATATGTTCATAGGTGTGCGGATTAAAGTCAGGGTCTTCAATTCGATTCCATTGGTCCACATGTCAGTTTTTATGCCAGTACCAAGCTGTTTTTATTACTGTAGCTCTATAGTAGAGCTTGAAGTCAGGGATCGTGATGCCTCCAGAGGTTGTGTTATTGTACAGGATTCCTTTGGCTATCCTGGGTTTTTTGTTTTTCCAGATGAAGTTGAGTATTATTCTTTCCAGGTCTGTGAAGAATTGTGTTGGTATTTTAATGGGGATTGCATTGAATCTGTAGATAGCTTTTGGTAAGATTGCCATTTTTACTATGTTAGTCCTGCCTATCCATGAGCATGGGAGATCTTTCCATTTTCTGACATCTTCTTCAATTTCTTTTTTCAGGGACTTAAAGTTCTTGTCATATAGGTCCTTCACTTGCTTGGTTAGTGTTACCCCAAGGTATTTTATGTCATTTGTGGCTATAGTAAAGGGTGATATATCTCTGATTTCCTTCTCCACTTCTTTGTCCATTGTATATAGGAGGGCTACTGATTTTTTTGAGTTGATCTTGTATCCTGCTATGTTGCTGAAGGTGTTTATAAGCTGTATCAGTTCCTTGGTGGAATCTTTGGGGTCGCTCAAGTATACTATCATGTCATCTGCAAATAGGGAAAGCTTGACTTCTTCCTTTCCAATTTGTATCCCCTTAATCTCCTTATGTTGTCTTATTGCTCTGGCTAGAACTTCAAGTACTATATTGAATAAGTATGGGGAGAGTGGACAGCCTTGCCTCGTTCCTGATTTTAGTGGAATTGCTTTGAGTTTCTCTCCATTTAATTTGATGTTGGCTGTTGGCTTGCTGTAAATTGCCTTTATTATGTTTAGGTATGTTCCCTGTATTCCTGATTGCTCCAAGACCTTTATCATGAAGGGGTGTTGGATTTTGTCAAATGCCTTTTCTGCATCCAGTGAGATGATCATGTGGTTTTTTTCTTTGAGTTTGTTTATATGGTGTATTACATTGACGGACTTTCGTATGTTGAACCACCCTTGCATCCCTGGAATGAAGCCTACTTGATCATGGTGAATAATTGTTTTGATGTGTTCTTGGAGTCTGTTTGCCAGTATTTTATTGAGTATTTTTGCGTCAATGTTCATGAGGGAGATCGGTCTGTAGTTCTCTTTCTTTGTTGTATCCTTGTTTGGTTTAGGAATCAGGGTAATTGTAGCCTCCTAGAAGGAGTTTGGTAATGTTCCTTCTGTTTCTATTGTGTGGAACAATTTAGAGAGTATTGGTATTAACTCTTCTTTGAAGATCTGGTAGAATTCTGCGCTGAAACCATCTGGTCCTGGGCTTTTTTTGGTTGGGAGTCTTTTAATGACTGTCTCTGTTTCGTTAGGGGTTATTGGACTATTTAAATAGTTTATCTGGTCTTGATTTAACTTAGGTATGTGGTACCTATCCAGAAAGTTATCCATTTCTTTTAGGTTTTCCAGTTTTGTCAAATAGAGGTTTTTGAAGTATGACCTGATGAGTCTCTGGATTTCCTCAATGTCTGTTGTTATGTCCCCCTTTTCATTTCTGATTTTGTTGATTTGGATGCTCTCTCTCTCTGTCTTTTGGTTAGTTTGGATAAGGGCTTGTTTATCTTGTTGATTTTCTCAAAGAACCAACTCTTTGCTTCATTAATTTTTTGTATTCTCTTTGTTTCTATTTTATTGATTTCAGCTCTCACTTTGATAATTTCCTGGCGTCTATTTTTCCTGGGAGACTTTACTTCTTCTTATTCTAGAGCTTTCAGGTGTGCTGTTAAGTCACTAGTGTGAGATTTCTCCAACTTATTTATGTGGGCATTCAGTGCTATGAATTTCCGTCTTAGTACTGCTTTCATAGTGTCCCATAAATTGGATATGTGGTGTCTTCATTTTCATTGATCCCTAGGAAGTCTTTAATTTCTTTCTTTATTTCTTCCTTAACCCATTGGTGATTCAGTTGGGTATTATTCAGTTTCCATGAGATTGTAGGTTTTCTGTACTTTTTGTTGTTGTTGAAATCCAACTTTAGACCATGGTGGGCTGATAGAACACAGGAGGTCATTCCAATTGTTTTGTATCTGTTTAGATTTGTTTTGTGGCCAAGTATGTGGTCGATTTTAGAGAAGATTCCATGGGGTGCTGAGAAGAAGGTATATTCTTTTGTGTTAGGATGGAATGTTCTGTAGATATCGATTAAGTCCATTTGAGTCATAACACCAGTTAAGTCCTTTATTTCTCTGTTAAGTTTCAATTTGGCAGATCCGTCCAGTGGTGAAAGTGTTGAGGTCTCCCACTATTAATGTGTGGGGTTTTATATGTGATTTAAGCTTTAGTAATGTTTCTTTTACATATGTGGGTGCCCTTGTGTTTGGGGCATAAATGTTCAGAATTGAGACTTCATCTTGGTGGATCTTTCCTGTGATGAGTATGTAATGCCCTTCTTGATCTCTTTTGATTGATTTTAGTTTGAAGTCTATTTTGCTGGATATCAGGATGGCTACACCCGCTTGTTTCTTAAGACCGTTTGATTGGAAAGTCTTTTCCCAGCCTTTTATTTTTAGGTAGTGTCTATCTTTGAATTTGAGATGTGTTTCTTGTATGCAGCAGAAAGATGGGTTCTGCTTTCGTATCCATTCTGTAAGCCTATGTCTTTTTATAGGTGAATTAAGTCCATTGATATTGAGGGAAATTTGTGACCAGTGATTGTTCATTCCTGTTATTTTTTGGTGGTGATGTGTGTGTACTTCTATACATTGGGGTTTACTGCTGTGGCTTTATCTGTTGCCTGTGTTTTCGAGGGTGTATCTGACTTCCTTAGGTTGGAATTTTCCTTCTAGTGCTTTCTGTAGGGCTGGGTTTGTGGATATGTATTGTTTAAATCTGGCTTTGTCATGGAATGTCTTGTTCACTCCATCTATGGTGATTGAAAGTTTTGCTGGGTATATTAGTCTAGGCTGACATCCATGGTCTCTTAGTGTCTGCATTACATCTGTCCAGGTCCTTCTGGCTTTCAAAGTCTCCATTGAGAAACCAGGTGTTATTCTGATGGGTTTGCCTTTATATGTCACTTGGCCTTTTTCCTTTGCTGCTCTTAATATTCTTTCTTTATTCTGTATGTTTAGTTGTTTAATTATTATGTGGCGAGGGGACTTTTTTGGGGGGTCTAGTCTGTTTGGTGTTCTATAAGCTTCTTGTATCTTCATAGGCATTTCCTTCTTTAAGTTGGGAAAGTTTTCTTCTATGATCTTGTTGAATATATTTTCTGTGCCCTTGAGTTGGTATTCTTCTCCTTCTTCGACCCCTATTATTCATAGGTTTGGTCTTTTCATGGTGTCCCAAATTTCTTGGACATTTTGGTTCATGACTTTGTTGGCTTTAGTGTTTTCTTTGACTGATGAATCTATTTCTTCTACTGTATCTTCAATGCTAGAGATCCTCTCTTCCATCTCTTGCATTCTGTTGATTATACTTGCATCTGAAGTTCCCAATCGTTTTCTCAGATTTTCTATTTCCAGCATTCCCTCTGTTTGTGTCTTCTTCATTTTTTCTATTTCCCTTTTCAGGTCTTGGACTGTTTCCTTCATTTGTTTCATTGATTTTTCTTGATTTTCTCTCAGTACTTTATTGTTTTCTTCTAGGACTTTATTAATTTCTTCTAATTTGCCCTTTCCTCTAGTTGTTTACAGCGTTCTTCACATTTTTTTGTCTCTCTCTCTCTCTCTCTCTCTCTCTCTCTCTCTCTCTCTCCCCCTCCCTCCCTCCCTCCCTCCCTCCCTCCTCCAGAAGGGAAGTCTGGGGCAGGATGGGAGCTGGGGGGCCGGCCTCTAAGTCTCAGGAAGAGGCTTGGGGCTCGGGCAGATGGGCGTGGGGGCAGGGCGTGGAGACTGCAGGGTCTGCCAGGGGTCTTGAAGAAGGGGATCCTTCCCCGTGGGGCTAGAAGGGAACCTGCCCGATGGCCAGAACCTGGGGCCAAGTTGGGCAGGTCTTCCCCGGAGTGGCTGGTGCCCAGGGATGGGGTCAGGGGCAAGCTAGGGCACCACTCACCTGTGCTCCAAAAGGGAAGTCCGGGGCAAGATGGGAGCTGGAGGCCGGCCTCTAAGTCTCAGGAAGATAGCCTGTTCTTCAAAGGGCAGTTTCAAACCGACGTGTGACTAAGCTGGCAGACATTTCAACAAAAGGAAACTAGGTAAACATTTCTTTGCACTAGCCTTTTCCTATATTTTTCTTGATGCTAGCCTGAGATTTAAAGGGAAAGCTGTCACGAACACCTCTGTGTCTGTAGTGAGTGCTCTGACATCTTCGATGTGTTCAGAGGAGGGAAGTGGCCGAAAGGAGTGATGGACGGGTGGCTGTGAATTGGGATCTCATCCTACGGGTTTGATCACAGTCCCTGTTGTTGTGTGTGTTTGGGATTTCCTACTGAAAATTTTAAAAAGCAAATAAATCCCACAGAGCTGTAAGCCTGAACTTAATTATGACCTTTTCTGTGTCAGCAAAACTCAGGATATTATAATTGCCACAGATTTGTGCTCAAGATGTTGAAATGACACAGATACTTCATACCAAGATTATCATGACTATAAAACAAATGTGCAAAATCACCTTCATTATCCCAGCTAAACTCGGCATGGAGGCTCTTGCCATGAGGAGTGGTGGCTTCTCACTATGGGAACTGAGCATGTAGTTTAGCACCAGATCAGGTATTCTTAAGTAACACAGTCTTACTGGCGGTAATTGGTCTTTAATGGTTTTGTGGTACAGTAGTTAGGGAAAGAAACAATCAGAATCTCAAATATTCCTATTCCCAGTGCTTTTTCATTGGGTTAGTCAACACTACAAGCTGGTCAGACATCGTCTTCATGGCCAGACCTGACTTAGAATAGGGGGAACCGTAAGAAGCCCGTGAACCCTTTGTGGAGATGCTGCTAGCTCGTTCTGTGGTTTATTTGTTAACCTGTCTGTGCTGCATATCTGCATAGAATGCAAAGCCTGCATTGATAAAATTGTGTAGTATACCTTAGTTTAATTTGTATGAAGTCAAGTTTGCGTAGATCTCATCTTGGACAACCCAGGGAGCATCTGTGAAACCGAAGGCATCTAGATTTCCAGTGCATTTCGCAGCCAAAGGTGTGGACAGACCTGCGTGACTGAGCACCAGCACAGAGCAACCAGGTTCACCCTGAATTATTTGTAGACCTTAGGGGTCTAGCAAGGAGCCCAGTTCTGGGGAAGGCTGTGTGACTCTGGACCCAGACCTGGAGGGATATGTACTTGCTCACCAACCGCGACTTCTTCGGACTAAGTATGTCCCTCAAGTACGGTCCGCTAAACAGAACTTAATTGAACCTGATACGGAATGTGTGTAAGGGTGAAGAAGAGTGGCTGACACAGAACTGTTCATGAGAGAAGTGGTCCCCATCGGTTCAGGCTCCACCGTTAGACACTCGCCTAGCGTCACACAGTTAGCCGCCTTGGGCTTTACCCTAGGCTTGCCTGGCCCTAGAGCTAGCCCTCTTCATCATTGTCCGAGAGTGGCTGCATACTGGTAGGCATGGATTAGCTGATGAAGGGTTTTTAAAGGTATCTGCCTGTCCGTGTCCCCATCTCTCACTGAGCTGCCCACATTCTTCATTGTTTTGTTACCATGTCTGATTGAGAAGGGGAATGAGGGCTGAGCAGAGCTTGGCAAATGAGGTTGGCTCAGGAGTACTAGAATCAACATCATGAAACTTGTAAGGCTGGGGGTATGGTCTGGGGCAGCCGTCAGCCCTTTATTGTCCTCTGTTGAACAGAACAGAGCAGCAGCATTCTGAAAATACCGTGGTGGACGAAGCAGACGGAAGTCTTGCCCCAGTGAGGCTCATCCTCTCAGAGACATGTGTAAAGGTGCAGGAAGATGCTGCAGGCTGCACAGGGGGACAGAAGAGGGTAGGCAGCTGGTGGCACATCATTTCACTCAGTTCCCCTCTGTATCTGTGTCCTTGTGCCTCCTTGGTGAATGGAGCATGCTTTCCTGTCCCTTGACTTTGAGCTGGGCCATGGCACTAGGCAATAGAGTTAGAATAGGATGCTTCTGTGCATTCAGCCTCTTGCATTCCCTTCGTTCACTGTGAGAAGAGCGTGTGCTGGGTGACGACTGGTAGTCCCTGCAGGGTGAGACATAAATGGAGTAAATATGTACTCAGTCTGTGGCCAGGAGTCTGTAGTCCAGTGGTTCTCAACCTTCCTAATGCTGTGACCCTTTAATACAGTTCCTCATGTTGTGACCCCAGACCATAAAATTATTTTCATTGTTACTTCATAACTGTAATTTTGCTACTGCTATGAATCGTAATGTAAATATGTGGGATATCTGACATTCATGACCCACAGGTTGAGAACTACGGCTGTAGTCCGCCCTGACTCACTTGCAGATGAGTAAGAACGAAAAAGCTTGCTTTGAGCCACTGAGTTCTAGAGTGGCTCCTTACTCGGTATTAATGAAGTAACTTTCTGAACAGCCCAAGGGAGAAGCTGCCTTGGTGTTCAGCTGCTTTCTGGCTTTATACCCCATCTTAGGTCATCAAAGTAGTTCCTGATTCAAGTATGTGCGTATGATCCCTGGTGTAAGATTCACTTGGGATGAGTTCTGTTTTAGACAGTCATTTGCATTCCTATTCTTCCTTTTTTTCCTTTAGCCCAGCACTGTGGCACAAAGCTTTGTGTTTGGGCAACTGAAGGGGAGATGGTCTCCTGAGCTGTGACGGGGCAGTAACCCCAGAAGGACAGATAGGGGAGTCGGCAGGAGAAGTTCCTTTTCAGACATGTTGAGCTTCAAGTACCTGGTGGACATCCAGGTGGACTTCCAGTTTCCACTTGGGCCTGAAACTCTGGTGGGAGAACCAGCGGGGCTCCAGAAGGTCTAGGCCTTGGGACAGAGCCCAGAGAACACACAGACAGTCAAGGATTAACAGTTTTAACAAAAGAAATAAGAGTGGTCAGCAACAGTGGACTAAATCGAGAGAGACTTGTAGCTTGCCAGTGACTAAGGAGACCTCAGCAAAATGGTATTTAATGTTCATTAAAATGAGATCTGAAAAATCTCAAAACCCTGAATATTTTCCATCAGAGAAGAACTGAGAGAAAGTATGTCATAGTCCATATTTCATTGTGAATCGTATTTGTTGTAGAGCATCAAGAGCTCCTTGGTTGTGGTCTCAGTGTGTTCCTCTGTGACCCCTAAACACCTTGCCTTGTGAGATGACTTTGAAGGAAACTTAAACACCAGCTTCCTGTTCCACTGCTCAGGCTGCAGGATATGTTCATGAAAACTCTCCTGCTTGCTAGGCACCCATTAATTACTTACGAGCCTTGTATCAATATTGGGCCTGTTGACCTGCAGGCTCTTTGGAAGTGGAAGACCATCTGCCCAACACTGTCATTGGGAAGGCTTTCCCTCCAACCATAATGAAATCACTAAAATCATTTCCTGCTCCCAGCCCTTGTACAGAGCTTCTATCTACTGTCAATAAGAGGTTATTAAAATGCTCAGTAAAGTCCACATGTCCTTTTCATCCTGTCCCACAAAGATTTGTGTTGTAGTGATGGAAACAATAAATAACAGGTGACGTCAAGCCTATTGTAATAAAAGAAGGCTGCTTATTAAACTGTCTGCTCCAACTCTTTTTTCCTTTGACATCATGGGATCTGTTTATAATGACTTTTATGATTTTCCCCTTAACAATCAACACTCATATGATTACAGGAGAAATCTAGGTTTGGCAACAGTCTCTTCAACAGAAGTGGCACCTTCCTGCTCAGGTCTAGTGGCGCACACACTTCGGGGTAGAATATGGAAAGAAAGGACAGAGAGGCTGTGTATTTTAGAGGAGTTGGACTTCCTCAGGCAGAGGCTTTCTGCCTGGAGGGAGAGAGAGCGTTGAAAGCTCAGTGCATGGGTGGGTTGGGCATGCATATGTAGCCACAGTGGATGAATCCATACACCATGACTTTATTTTGCCAGTCAGTATCTCCATTAGAGCCAGTCAGCGCTAGATCATGAAGCTGCATATGGACACCTCAGCATCTGAGGATTTCAGCATCCCTGGGGAGTCATTCTTCCCTGGGCTTGTATTTGGAAATGATGGGGAATTTGCAAATCCAAGAGCATGCTTTCTTCACACTGCAGCTGCTGCACGACTCTGTCTATGTGTAACCAGGGACAGTTCACAGTCAGCAAGCACTTCTCTAGAGGAGAGAAATCCTCTAACTTTCCCCACTGACATTGTGGACCCCAGAACTGACTCCCTAGATGAAACTGTCATTTCTTCTCATATCTGTTTCAGGTTTGAACAAAATATATGACTTGATTGTTTCAAATGACCTCAATTGCTTCCATTTTTGTAATTATAGTATTCAGTTTGCAAAGAATTACAGACAGCTTGCCCCAAGTATATTCTATGACACATGAACCACCTCAAATGATGAAAATTTCACATTTTCATCTGAGTTCTGAGTGGCATGAAAGCATTGATAGTTAGAGTTCCTGTTTGGATCTGTTTTCACATGGGCTGACTGTTTCTATAGAGCAACCAAGGGGAAGCACACAGAGCAAATACCAAGTCCTGAAGATGTTTTTATCTTTTAGGACATTGCTGACTTCTTGGAATGGTGTTCTCTGAGCACCGTGGCCCCTAGAAGCTCATTGGAGGAACGTGCCAGCTGCTCTGTAACCATGAGCCACCTCTCCTTTGATGGGGAGATTAATACATCCCATAATCATATCATCCTGCCTTCTCTGGGCCCAGAGTACACTCAGCCTTGAAAGAATAGAAATTAATTGAAAGAGAAAAAAATCTCCCTTATTTCTTCTCTGAGCTCATCTAGAAAAGTGATTGAGAAAGAGACTCACGGGTTTGTTGCTGACAGGAGTGAAGAGATCTGCTTCCTTTTGCAGTTCTGGATATTTTTAAAAACTAAAAGAAAGCCATTAGATGGTGACTAAAAGGTAGGTGTGAGAAGATCTGGGCTCACTTTGTCCCCCCAGAGCAGAAACTTCAAGGGGTTCACAGGGAGTGCTGTCCCATGGAGGGCAAACTTCTGGTTCTAGGGATACATGTGGAGGGAGCAAAAAGCAGGTTACAGCTGATGCCCATCACTAGAAGAACTGGGCTGGTCTAGAGATGTCCTCACTCTTCTCTCCCACACAGAAGCATCTATGAGTTTATTTGCCATATGCTGGAGTTTGGGGGAAACTTAACTTTGGTGTTTGTTTTTAATCTTTCTAAATTTAAGCTCAAGACTTTTTCTTCTTCTTAAAGCTCCTGTCACCAGCTTTGAGGGGAGGGGAGTGGGTGAGACAAAGCGTTGCTATATAGCCCAGGCTGACTTGAACCCCAAATCCTGCCTCCCTCCACTGAGTGCTGGGATTCCAGGTGTGCACTGGCATCCCTGATTTACCATTCTTACCTAGTTCTCTCCAGCTGCACACTTGCACTGGTTTCCATGTGCCTTCATGAGTTTCTGTGGGCAGAGGGTTGGTCCACTGAGGAGAACTGGTTTATTATCAGAACACCGATCCTGTTAAGAGGGCCACCTCTTCAGAAACTCTTTCAGTACGTTGTCCCTAAGTGCTTTGTTGATGTTTATAACAGGGGTAAGCTGGAATCGGAACTCCTTCATTCACCCTGCAGTCTGCAGTGACCTGAATTGACCATGTGTGAAGTATGGTGCTCAGTTTGTGGGACTAAAGAGGTGGGAATTCAAGACAGCAGAGAAACAAGGGTGCTAGCTAGCGCTTCCTCCATCAGTCTTTGAGAGCCAAGGTCCACACCACTGCCCCTGAAGCAGTGGACCCTCGGTCCTCCGGTTGCATGTCAGTTGACTATCTGGGCCTCTAAGAGACCCACATGTCCCTTTGTAAGAGCTAGCTTCCTGCAGCCTATGTGCAGCCCCAACACCATGCTCCCATCACCTTCCCTTTTCATGGCGAGGTCAGCTAAGTGTTTGCCCCCACTCATCCAGCAGCGACCACCTCTCTGGCTGCTCGCCAGGGCTCAGCTCTATCTCCTCTGCAAAGGGAAGCTCCCTCATTTAGCTTTCCAGGAGCTCTCAAGCTGTATCAGTGCTGAACTGAGATGCAGTGGTGATGCCAACAAGCCTGCCACAGCAGGGCATGGCGATGTCACAGCAGAAGCAGGAGGGGAGGAGCCAATCCTGGTTGTGTGCAGGGGACCCAAGGGGCCTGAGGTGGGGGGGAATAAAAACCTGCAATCTATCTTAACTGTAGAGCACAACCTTAGGTGACCAGAACCCTCGAAGCCATGAGGGGGTGAAAGAGATCACAGGAGGTCTCATGAGAAGGGTCTCGTAGCTACCCTTCTCCTGCACTTGACAATCGTGGGAAGAAGCCATTTGAAATGTGAAATCCTTCTTTTCAAATTAAACACAAGACTGTTCCTAAAGGGTATGTTTATATCCTTGGATCTGAGCAAATTTAAACTGATTGGGTCTCTATTTTATTGGTTTTCCTATTACTTACAGGGGTGGGGGGTGCTCAAAAGAAATATCTGATGTGTTGTGGACAAAATGCAGCTGTTACCTTCCATCCCCACATTTGAGAATAGTGCGTGGAACGTTAAGACCCTGTGGCATGGGTAAAAGTAGAAGATGGAGTTGCCAATGTTGGCGCCAAGAGGTGAGAATCCTCCAGACATCTTCTGGAGTCTCCGCAGGCAAGGTATATTTACCATCTCTCATTCCAGGCAAGGTAAGCTTACCATCCCTCCACTCATACAGATTCATTCCCAAGAAAGAGATAGATCAAAGGCAGACTGACATGTCAGGAGGCTTGTTGGCCTGTCTTTTCCTTCTCTCCTTACCCTTCTAGTTCCCAGAACCTGCAACACGCTAGCTTCCTGTATACCTCTAGCAAGCATTTACTGATTGCTTGCTGCATGTACTTAATGCTAGGAGTACAGTTTGGTATATGGCGTGCCCTGGCATTAGCTAAATAAATGAATGAACACTGTGCCTCCCACTCTCAAAGCTTATGGCAGATTCCCAAACTCGGTTGGGCCTGAACCAACCCACCTTGGGGGTTTTCTAAGACCTGATGTGGACTCTACCCAAGACCCACCAGTTTAGGTGACATGGGACACAAACTGGACCTTGATCTATTTTTTAGGACAGTCTTTAAACTTGCTGTACAGCTGATATTGGCCTTGAGCTCCCAAGCCTCCTGCCTCCACCCCTGAGCGTTGTGATATAAGTGTGGGTCACCCTCTCTGGCTATGCATTAGGGGTTTTTTTCGTTTCGTTTTGTTTTTTTTCTGTTGTTGGTTTTTGGTTTTTTTTTTTTTTTTTTTTTTTTTTTTGGTTTGTCGAGACAGGGTTTCTCTGTGTAGTTTTGCACCTTTCCTGGGACTCACTCTGTAGCCCAGGCTGGCCTCGAACTCACAGAGATCCGCCTGGCTCTGCCTCCCAAGTGCTGGGATTAAAGGCGTGCGCCACCACCGCCCAGCCGGTTTTTGGTTTTTTAAACAAAGCTCCCTGAGTGTTTAGCAAAGTTTGGGGATCACTGATTTAGGGGCCTCTTACTTGCTGGAGCCCCTGAAACCCTGGGAAGTGCCTTGTCATTCTGAACTTGTAAGTTTACATTGTTTTTCTTGAACAGGGCACGCACACTGAATAAGCTTCGGGTGGCACGAGTGGCCGTGACCTTCCTTGTCCTTGGGTGCTTAGTCCAGAAGCTGGTGACTTAGCCAGAATGAGCTTCTCAGAAGTGGGACTCGGCTGTAAGACCCAGGTTTACATCCTCTTATGGTGCTACCATGTGAAGCTAAGCCCTCACAAGCCGCAGCTGACCCTTCTTGCATCCTTGACTCTGTCTTTGGTTGATGACCTTGACAGTGGTTTTTGCAGTACTTCCAGAAGGGACTGAACTGCATTAGAAGACCTGGTTGGCTGCAAGCAGCAGGGTTTTACAGTTTTACTGCATGCTCTGTGATATGAAGTGGATTGCATGGTTAAACAAAGATTCATTTCTCCAAGCATTTCCGGTGCAAAATCTTTGGTAGTGACCCCGTGGTCCCTTCCTGTGTCCCTACAGTTCTTCTGCACTTTACTCCCCCCACCTTTTCTGGAGGAGTTCCATGATGACACTTATGAGGCTGATCTAAAGCCCTCCAAAATGTATTTCAGTGACTTTCTTCCACAGGCAAGCAGCCATTTCTGCTGCCCTTGTGAGCGGGTTACAGATGGCAGACCAGGTATGGCATTCCTCTCCTGTGCCTTTGGCCAGGTGCATTGTACTCGGGGGCATGTCTCTGGGGACACCTCCTGACACTCAGTGGAGTGAGTGTGACACAGCCTGAAGGGAAAAGGTTGGAGCTTCTAGCTTAGGAGACCACAGGAGGCTCTCAGTGGCTCTGAGCTCACCTAGTGGCTGTGCATTTACTCCTGTCATCCACAAAGCACAAAGGCCAGTCTGCAACAGCCTGAGGCTTCCTTTTCTTGGCCACGCTTGGTTGTGAGCCCCCTTGGCCCCTTCTGAGTATCAGACACTTACTTGGCAAGTCAGGCCCAGGTTTTTATAAGTCTGTGTATCTGATTTTTAGTGACTCTGTTGTCTAGTATGCCTCTTGCAGAGCCTCGCCCTAGAAATGCTACAAAGGAACCAAAATCAAACCCAACTGTGTTGAACATGAAATCCAGTCAACTTGCAAAACTCTATGAACTAGAATCCTGCCGTGTATATCAGCCAATTCTAGGCACACTGGCTTCCCTCCTGAAAGCATCACAAATGTTTCATCATATATAGCTAGAGTTTCCTTCTCTAGGGCGGAATAAAGGCCAATTAAGGGCTTGGCTACTACCCTCTGTAGGGCATGGCTTGGGCTGTATTGATTTATTTTCCCCACCCTTGAGTCTGGAAAGCATCCTAACATCTGGCACAGCTGGAAAGTACCTCAGGTGCCTCTTCCAGGTGGGGTCTGGGGCATAAGCACTGTAGATTGCATTTTCCTAGAGATAAGAGGAGCATCCTTTTCTGTGTTTGGCTCTCTGGGACTAGCCATCGTTGTCTCCACAGGGCACATTTTCTTCTCTTTGCCCTTCTATGTGGTCATGCTTTGCTTCTCTTGGAGTCTTCCTGACTGCTGTGGAAGTCAGGCTGCTCTACCTAGCTCAACTACAGAAACAATGAAGGGAGGCTAACTGCGCTGGCTCACTTCCCCTGATGTAGACTCCGTGATAGCCTTTTATAAAAGGTTCTCTTCAGAGATCATTAAATTAGACGAGTGGCCCAGGCTTTGTGCTCAACGATCCCAACAAACCCTGTTTGACTTGCTGCTTGGTGAAAAGATTGGCAGCCACGCATGAGACGGTGATAATGCGTCGGTACACAGCACAAAGCAAACAAGACAGCAGACATGGGAGGCAGGCGGTGCCCAAGCTCAGCCCGTTTCCTCCAGCACAATCGATCCTCATAGGGTAGCCTCTCCCATCTTAAAAGCCCGAAGAACCACTTTCCTAATGACTCCTAACAATTCTGAGCGCAGTACTTCCACCCGCAGAGGTATTTTCTCCATTTGTTTTGTTCGCCTGAGCAGAAAAGGCACTTCTCGGGGAGCACCCCTTCTTTCTGCCTTTCATCTGGAAGGGACACCCGAAAGCTAGTGTCTTGGCTCTTCCGAGTACAATTGAGTACTTAAAATTTGTTAAAAGATTTCTTTGTATTTCATGTGTAGGAGTGTTTTACTTGTATGTATATCTGTGCACTATAAGCCTGGTACCAGAAGAGATCAGAAGTGGATGTTGGCTCCCTGGAACTGGAATTACAGATGTTGTGAGCTGCCATGCGGGTGCTGGGAATTGAACTCAGGCCCTTTAGAAGAGCGGCCAGTGCTCTCAACTGTTGAGCCTTCTCTCTGGCCCCTGGAGTACTTCCTATCTCAGTAATATTAGGAGGGGTCTGTAAGATTCAAAACACAAAGTTAGCAAAGCCTACACACCCCACAAAACTAAAAACGAAGTCATCTATTGTATTCTTTAGTCTGAAGTTTGAAAAATCTGCAGCACACTGAGAGAAAATGTTTCCTGGGCTAGGGGGAAGCCTTGGAAGCCTCCCCATCAATGTGTTTTTAGGCAATCCACAGTACACAGCAAATGGAAGACTTTGTCATGACTCATTGATTAGACTAACTTCTCAGTGAGTTTGGAATGACCATCATTTTGTGGGTGTGTGATTGTGATGGAGCAGAGATACTCTAATGGAAAACTGTTTTTCAGTTATGATTTTTTTAACAACTGAGAAATGAAGTGGATTTAAAATGAATTGTGCCTAGCATTACATTTAAGCAAGTTTGTCCCCAGCTCTTCCAGTAAGCCATGAGGCGTTATCTGCCATGAGAGCAACGACGACATCATGTGAAGGTTACTGTACTCCCTTGTGTGTGTGGCAGTGGGGAGTAGATTTGGATCTGGACTCTGGTGCATAAATAGATTTGTGCCTAGATCTTCCCACAACCCCCCTGGGTGTTATCGGACACGAGCACTTGCCCAGAGCATCATGTGAGGATATGGTCCTTCCAGGGTGGCGACTTCATAGATTTTGATCTTGAGGACTCTAGACCATTTGTCTCAGCCTGGCCTATCCCACCAACCACTTCTCCTCCTTCACTTAACTTCCACTTGAGTTCAACTTCTAGCATCTTGTGGTGCTCTCTGAAGAAGTGTGTTTTGTGCTCAGACACACCTCCCTGGTGAAGAACAAAGAATGTCTTGCCTCATTATGCCTCTCATTTCTCTCCAGCACAGGGCACTTTTTTGTATTCCATCTGAACAAACGTGTATGGGATTATTGTTGGTTTGAGAGCAATCTCTCACAAAACTGTGCTGGAACCCAGGCTATCTCAATAAAGCACACAGTTCCTTCCCTGAGGGAGTTCGTAGCATCGAGAGAAGTGAGGAAGCCATTATTATGTCAGACCCAGAAGCCAAGAGAGCACAGCACGCAGCTGTGGTTTCTGGGGGGTGGCATGGCTTGTTTGGGGGTCTCCTCCAGTTAAATGAAGAAATGTAAGCTAAGCACTTGGAACTCAAATTCCTGTTTGTCTTAGAAGAGGTAATGCAAAGGGTAAATGCCACAGAGCTAAGGGACAGCAGCCCCTTCCAGTTTCTGTCCTGTCAGAGCCTTGGAAGGTCACTCAGTCATTCTAAGTCTATTAGTTTAAGAATCAATGTAAACAATACAAAGTCACTATGTTAAATGAAAAACACTAAATACATTTTAGAGATTGCCAACCCCATTTACTCAATAGGCTGTGTGTGCACATGAGCACACTCTGTAAATGAAGAGTACACGGTTTTACTTTAGATCTTTTGTTTGTTTTGTTTTCAAAACATATTTTTATCCGAATGATTTTTTTTCTTCAGTTGTCAACAAAAATCACATTGCATTATTAAAAATAATTTTCTTTAACCCAAATCTCTAGGCTCAAGACAACATAGATATTGGACTCTCGGTCTCTGTGTAATGTGGTATTAAATTCTCATCAGGAGCTGCAGGGGTGGCTCAGATTAAGAGCACCACACTGGCTGCTCTTGCAGAGGACCCAGGTTCGGTTCCCAGCACCTACATAGTGGCTCACAGTCATCTTTAACTCCAGTCCCAGGGAACCTTTTGGCCTCCACAGGCACCAGGCATGCACATGGTACACAGACAGAAATGTAGGCAAACACCCATTCACATTACATTTCCTTTAAAAAATTCTGAATAAATCAGTCTGAGAACGACCTCACTACAGTGATTCTTCTGGGTCTGAGTGCTGCGTGGCAAAGGAGCACGCTGTGCTATCTCTACTCACATTTTGTTATTTAATGATTCAACCCTCAAAATTCAGCAGGAATTTTACTGTCTTTTCAGTTAAAAATTCCAACCCATATGGGGGAGGGGCTCCTGGACCCCACCCCAGATGAGGAGCTTTTGCCAGCTGGTAGCTCTAAGGGAGGGAAAGTCAGCCTTCTTTAAGGGTGCAGCCCCTGCTGGGTTGCCTGTGCTCCAGTGGACGGTCCTGCACCCACATCTTATGGGCAGCACTAAGAGGACTCAGTGTGGTATTTTAAAAAAAGAAGAGGGCTGGGCAGTGGTGGCGCACGCCTTTAATCCCAGCACTCGGGAGGCAGAGTCAGAAGAGGAACACATCAAGTTGGAGGATGTGTTGGGGAGTGGAGCGAATGCGGGAGGGAATTCGGGGGAGTGGATGGTGGATATGATTAAGAAAGAATGTATACATGTAAGAAACTAAAACAAACAAAGAAAATATCCAAACCAGAAAAAATATCTTAGCTGGGGATTTACCTCATTAGTTGGAACTTCCCTGGCAAGTGGGAGGCCCTGCGTTTGATCTCTAACTCACAATAAAGCAAAAAGATACATAATAGCAAAGCCGTATGATGTCTTGATGATAACTTAAAACCTATTGTACAAAACGATGGGTCTTATTATGATGTGTTCATGCGAGTATATAATGTACTTTGTTCATTTTTATGCCCTCCTCCCATTACCCTCTCTTGAGCCTCCTCCCCGTTCCCTGGACCTTTTCTTCTTCCTAATTAATTTAAAAACTAATTAATCATTAATATTGGTCGACTGGATTGGATTGAAAAATGCCCAGGAGATTAGGAAGAGCTCAGAGTGTGGCTGAAAATGTGCCCAGAGGCAATTAGATCACGGGGCTCTGGCCTAGTCAGTGGTTTACTGCATCAGTGGATTAAAAGTTTACTTTGGGGAGATAATAGAATTGTGCAGTGTGGGGCAGGCCTACTTGGAGATAGTGGGTCACTAGGGTCTGACTGTGATGGGTATGTGTTGGCCTTGATTCCTCTTCGCCGTTCAGTCCACCGTAAGGTGGGCACCTTGGCTCTCTTACACCCTCCCGTTGTGATAGTCTAGCTCACCGTGCTCCAGAAACAACGCCGGCCAGTGTTGGGCTTGACACCTCTGAAGCCACAGGCCAAGGGAAACACTTGCACCTTGAAGTTCTTTCCCTCTAGTGCTTGTCACTGTGGAGTTAAACTGTGCAGCCCTTGATATGGGCACGCTAATTCACATCATTAAAGGCTGCGGTTTTCTTTGTAGCGTTATGCTGATCACAAGAGAAAAGTTAACACACAATGTTAGGAGGCATTTGACCGGGAGAGAAGCAAGGCCTGGAAAGCTAAGCTGCCTGTCGTCCCACAGCTAAAGAGGAGGCTGTGTTGGGCTCCAGGGTCCTTCCTCTGCGAGTCCTTATGCTGTCCGCACATGAGGAAAGCCTTTGGCATCCTATGGAGATGATTCTGAATTTTCCACATTTGCTTCTCATCTTCCTCTTGGCTTATGGGAAGACAGTTTACAGCTCTCTTCCAGTAAGGAAGGGGGATGTGACTAAGTGTAGCCAGGGAATGTCAAAGCATTTAAAGTCTGGTAATTACATCTCAAAATGACTATCTGTTTTGGTGACCGATGGATTCAGATGAGAGACCCTTAAGGCGGAAGTTTCCCAGGTCCCTGAGTAACCACACAGATCACACAGAGAAGAGCAGCTCTGGGGAGCCACTCAACGGCTGCTGAACAAGAGAGAGAGAGAGATCAACCTTTATGATGTTAACATAACGAAGAGACAATGGGACCCTGCCTTTGCCGTCCTTACCACATATTAACCAAATGGAAAAAATTCACCTTGTTTTACATTTAAACGAGACACCCATAAAACAGGTGATTCAGAGCCACCCCCGGAGATCACATGTGCACATTCTCTAACTCCTTTGTAATAAAGCATAGAAAGACACACACACACACACACACACACACACACACACACACACACACACATATGCATACACATTCTCTCTCTCTCTCTCTCTCTCTCTCTCTCTCTCTCTCTCTCTCTCTCTCTCCCTCTTCACCCCCTCCCCATTTGGGTTTCACTCTGTTGTTCAGACTGGCCTTGAGTGACAGGCAAAGACACCTTGCGTCAATCTCTCAAGTAGATGAGATGCAGGACTGTACTACCTGGCATCACACACACTCAGTCTTAGAAGTGGGACCAGAGGGAGAGAGGGAGGAACGGAGTGGGGGAGTGGGAGGGAAGAGAAGAACCTCATGGGAATTTCAATAGTGCACACTTTCCTGGGAAAATGGTAGCTAACTAACCCTGAACTAAGGAAGAGGTACAAATACTGAAAATTCCATAGAAAGACCACCTTCATCTCCATCTCAAGGCAAGAAAAAAGATGGGAGAACTCTTTTAAAACTATTTTTTTATCCCCTGATACACACACACACACACACACACACACACACACACACACACACACACCACACGTGTCTTGATCACTGGTCTTGACTTCTCCAACACATACCCCTCCAGAATGGGACATTGTGAACTCATTCCACACCAAGATGAATCTTATCGCAGAAAGGCAAATTGATTTACAAATGAAAAAAGAACTGTGCAACCATTCCAGGAAATGTCAGTAGCTCATTTAATTTAAAAAAAAAAAATGTGTACTTCTGCAGAGAGAGAGAGAGAGAGAGAGAGAGAGAGAGAGAGAGAGAGAGAGAGAGAGAGAGAGCCTCCTTTGTAGACTAGGTGGGGAAGAAAAGGAAAATTTGTTAATATGATACTTATAGCAGACATGATTTTTTCAAAGTTTTAAAAATGATTTAATTTGAAGTGTGTGTGTGTGTGTGTGTGTGTGTGTGTGTGTGTGTGTGTGTGTGTGTGTGTGTGTGTGTGTGTGTGTGTGTGTGTGTATAAGTAATTGTCAGAGGATAAAAAATAGTTTTAAGTTTTAAAAGCGAAGGTTTCCACAGAGACCAGAAGAGGGTGTCAGGTCCTCTGGAGCAGGAGTTACAGGCGGTTAGAGCTGCCTGACGTGGGTGCCGGAAACCAAACTCAGGTGCAAGAGTGGCAGGTGCTCTTATCCGACGAGCCCTTCATGCAGCCCCAGGGGACACGGGAGCTGTTAGCTGAAATGCCAGAAATACTCCCACAAGAAGCTGGAATAAAGGCTCTGTGGATCCATGGAACGTGTTCCAGACAGCTCTAACACACGCTCTATTCTGAGTCCCCTCTCTCCACCTCTCTGTCACAGCCCCTGCCTTACCCACAGGCCATCATCTTGATGCTGCTCAGTATCACTTGCCTGACGAGCTGTGATGTCCTCCAGGTGTGTTTCAGGTGATCTGCTTTACACACCTGGGAAGCCAGGGGACTTTCCAATGGACCTATTAGAACTGATGAGGGCAGTCTCCCCCTGCTTCTCTCCTCCATCATCTCCTCTCTTGGTGGAGTGTTCCATCTCCAGCCTATCTTACCTTGAAGAAACATCAATTTTTAAAGATCTCCCTTACCCTCACAATCATCCCAATCTCTTCCCGTATTTTTCAGCTTCCCAATTGCAACTCTGGAAGCAGCAGCCATCCACCAGTGGCCTAATCAGAAGACCACTTGGCTGTAAAAACAATGAAAAATAAATTGTGAGGCACAAGAGACTTTAAGTGAATTTAAAGACAAGTGGAAGGTTTTGGTGGTGGCAACTGAGATCCATAAGAGCCCATGTGTATGTCACTCAGTGGGCACAGCCCCTAACTCCAGGGCTTAGGAGGCTGAGACTCCAGGAGTCCAGAAGTGTGAAAGACCTGCTCAAGCGACAGCAAAACCCTTCTAGACAATTTTATTTTGCTTTTGTTTTGTTTTGTTTTGTTTTGTTTTGTTTGGTTTGGATGTTGTTGTTGTTGTTGTTATTTGAGACAGGGTTTCTCTGTGTAGCTTTGCGCCTTTCCTGGAACTCACTCTGTAGCCCAGGCTGGCCTCAAACTCACAGAGATCCGCCTGCCTCTGCCTCCCGAGTGCTGGGATTAAAGGCGTGCGCCACCACCGCCCTGCTAGACAATTTTTTAAAAGATAAGAAACAACCTGCTTCCAAGGAGCTGCACCTGTGAACATGAGTCTAAGATCGAGCTCAGCTAGTGATTACAAAGGGCTGCTGAATAGTGAGTCCCCTCTGCTGGTCACATGACCAGGCATGTAGGAAATCCACTGCTGGTAAGGGTGGAGGGGCCCTAGACCCCTTGTAGTGGGAATGTAAGCTGGTGTAATACTTTGGAAGGCAAGTGGACCTTCCACATCTGGAATCCACTCTTTAGAAGTGCTGGGATAAAAGCATTTGCTTTTGAGGCAGGCTTTCATTGTGGAGACCAGGCTGGCCTTGAACTTGCAATCTTCTGCTACTGCCTTCAGTATGCTAAGATTACAGTGTCATCATGACCAGCATATTTGCTTTTATTTAAACATAGGTTCTATCATTTATTTGTAATTCATTTTATTTATTTACTTATGCATATGTACAAGTATGTGTGTGTGAGAGAGATATGATGGTGTGTACATGTGGCATGTGTGTGTAGAGGTATGTATGATCTGTGTGTATGCATTGTGTATGTACAGGTTTGTATGGTGTGTGTGTGAGAGAGAGACAGAGACAGAGACAGAGAGAGAGCTAAATACATGTAATAGAAAATTTTAAAGATACATGGCAGAGAAGCGGGGTGGGGCTAGATGCCTAGAGGCCTGCTCAGAGAGGCTCAGAGAAGACTCCAGCTTTACTGAGCTCACCAAGGTGACCTAATGTCGGCTTCTCCACCTCAGGGCCAGTGTCCACTTGGTTCTCTGGACTTCCCCAGGAACAAGGTCACTAAGCGATTGGCTTCATCTCTTCAGCTTGGCTCCAGGTCTCTCTGACCCCTCTTTTCATGGTATTGAGCAAGAACACTGGACTTAACGTCGGAATGCTTGTGCTTCGTTCTTCTCACTAACCCGTGCAGGAGGAAGCTGTAGAGCCTCTACGTGCCTCAGTTTCCCGATCTGCAATGTAAATACGACTTTTACCTCATAGAATCATTATATAGGTAAAAGGAAAAGCTATAAAGGAGGTTAAAATTGTGGGCACCCTGCAATTTGAGGTTGGACAGGTTGGATCTGGTGAGGGACGCCCATAATCCCAGTTGGAAGGCTGGGGCAGGAAGGTTGTGTGTGAGTTCAAGGCCAGTCTAGGCTACAGAGCAGAAAAGACCCTGCCTGAACGCTCACACAGCTCTCTGCAATACATGCATATTCAGCTACGCAACTGATCATATGTGCAACATGAGGTTCAAAGCATTGTGATACGTGCCTGGAACAAAGACCCTATAGACTCTGTGGGATCAGTGTTTCTCATTCCAGGGAAGGTAAAATAATAGAGACAGAATCAGATCAGTGATTGCCTCTAGGAAATAGGTGCAGGTTGGGAGAAGATTAAGACAAGCAAATACTTTTTGGAGGTGAAAATAGTCTATGATTGTTTGGTGGTTAAGTACAATTTGTCAAGACTCAGAACTGTACACCTCAAAAAAGTGAATATTCAACCATACATGGTAGTTTATGCTTGTAATCTCAGCACTTGAGAAGGAGAGGCAGGAGCATTGCCAGAGTTCTAGGCCAGCTTGAGCTATGTGGGAGTTCCAGGCCAGCCTCAGATACAGCGTCAGACCTTGTCTCAAAAAGACCCTCACCTCAAAAGAGTGGATATTTCTGTGCTTAGTTTACACGTTGACCATTTAACCTGAGTTCCAAAAAACTGGGGAAGAGAATACCCCATAATACTAAGTGTGGCATATACCGCTGGCCCTCCTCATCTGAGCGTCACACATCTGCTGATTCAACCTCTTACCCTGTGTTGAAAGAGGTAGCTGGGTGGGGAGGCTTGGGGTTGCTTCTGCAGACTTTCTTCCTTGTCATTAGTCAATGCAACACTATTATATTTACACAGCAGTAAAATTGCATTGGGTACCGTAAATAACCTAAAGATGATTAAAGCCTACAGAATATATGCATGCCATACTACATTCCTTATAAGACTGGGAGCGCCGGGCGGTGGTGGTGCACGCCTTTAATCCCAGCACTCGGGAGGCAGAGCCAGGAGGATCTCTGTGAGTTCGAGGCCAGCCTGGTCTCCAAAGTGAGTTCCAGGAAAGGCGCAAAGCTACACAGAGAAACCCTGTCTCGAAAAACCAAAAAAAAAAAAAAAAAAAAGAAAAAGACTGGGAGCATCCCTCCCCCCCACCCCCAAGACACTGGGGTCTGTAAGCGTACTGGGAACAGTCCCCCAGGATGCAGAGGGACAGGTTTGCCCCTTTAGTACAGGATCATCAACAAATAAATGCTATTTGGATTCTGTGCCACGTTCGTATAGCAGGGAGAGTGATATTTCAGTAAACACAGCATCTTTATCTGCGTGCATCCTAAACTTCTTTTTAATGGCAGGAGTACTGAGCACTTCTAAAAAGTTCAGTGGTTGTTCTGCGTTAAAGGAATAAGACTCTACATTAGGAGGAAGATGAGGCAGGCCCAGGGTATTAACCCAGAAGCTCAGGAATAGGCCTGACACGGGAGTCCTGCTTTGGTTTCTAATCCTGGAGCCTGAGTCCAACCCCGCGGGAGGTCATTGTGTCAATAACAGGTGTGATGCTGGCTTGGAGGGAAGTTCTAAACGGATTGTTTAATCTTACTCAGACTTTTGTGGCTGAGGATGAGTCAACATTAGCTTAATTAAAACTCCAGGAAAATAGCTGTGAATGAGCTGCGGCCAGCGACGAGAGGTCAGTGGCTGCTCCCGCCCGCACCAGCGCAGCGCCCGCCCACATCCGCACTGCTCCATCCTCATTAGCCGCCGCCCCGTGCGCCCGGCGCCCATTGGCTGCTCAGACCGAGCGCTTCTCTCATAAGAGGCGGCCCCTCTGGTCTGCAGGTGATTCTCTGAACTCTGGTGCTTCTGAGGTGAGTGGGTGAGTGGGTGCGTGGGTGCGTGGGAGAGTGGGGTGGCCCCTTCCTGGGACTGCAGTCTCCCGGCAGGGACAGGACCGACGTCCAGTAGGAGGCAGGTGGAAGTCCTGTGTGGGCTCTCCTCTTCCTTCCTTACAGCTTCTTCGCGGACAGCAGACCCTATTCTTGAGGACCTCCTATGTGCCAGGAGCAGATTTTTCTTTTAGGCTTTATAGGGAACCCTGTGAGGTGGATAATCTTATATTTTATAGATAAAGATGGATCCGGGGGTTCCGAGTGGGAACCCAAGACGGTGTGACTCCTTGCCAGCAGAAACAAACACATTAATCTTTCTTTTCCATTCAAGGGTAACATCTTTTTTTCCTTCTCTCTCTACAAAGGGAACCCTCCCTTGCACTCCACTAAAGGAAGGCGAGTCTCGGATGCTAGGCTTCTCAGCACCACATCTGCACTCTGTACTCCATCCCAGGTCACAACTGACAGAGGCATGGGTCCTTGAGATGCAGAGCTAGTTTATAGTCTGGGTAAACTTAACCATGATTAAATGTAACCGTATTTTCAGAGGTTTAAAGTGGACCCCTTTGATGTTGCACCCTAGCCATCTTGGAGTGGAAGTGGAGGAGACAAGCTCCAGATGTGCCTGTGGGCTGTCAAGGGTAGGATTCTAACTAAGTGTTCCAGGGCCACATCCTCAGTCACTGGTGTTCACCTGTCCATGGGTTGTAGCTACTGCCCTAGATCGTTCTGATCATCTGGGACGGAGGCAGCCTCTGCCTTGCCTTTCTGGAGGGTTCCTTTACCTCCTGGGTGCTTGCTCGATCCTTTTTGTCTGTATTTCGTCTCCACTTCTTTCCCACTTCCCATCTGGAAAAGAAAGTCCAGATCCCTAGGGATTCTCCTCCTTGTACCTTCAAACTGCCCACACTTTGGAAAGCCTCAGCTGTGCTTCCAAGATGAGAGAATTGGAAGTTTCACTTACTGGGGATGAAGCTAAGGAAACAAAGAGTCAGTGTGCTCATGCTCCCTTCACGCTCACGCTCCCTTCACTGTGCTCTACCAAGGCTACTGGTCAGCTGACCTCCTGCTTGGCAGGTCTTATTTCCAGTGCGGGGTCCTGCACACTGGGACATCTTCATTTGGACAAGCAGGATCCCTCCCTGCCTTTGAAAGTGACTCCTTCCCTTTCAGGGTGATCTCCTGCCTTTGAAGGTAAATCTTTGAGGGTGGCCCTCCCTTTTATTTTACCTGGCTGCAAAGGGGCTAAAAGGGGGAATAGAAGGCTAAAGGGGGGAAGAAATACCAGAGAAAACTTTGAGGTTCTTACAAGGGCTTTAAGATTGCTGAATGAAGAGCTGGGCGGCGGTGGCACACACCTTTAATTCCAGCACTCGGGAGGCAGAGGCAGGCGGATCTCTGTGAGTTCAAGGACAGCCTGGTCTACAGAGTGAGTTCCAGGGAAGGCTCTTAAACAACACAGAGAAACCCTGTCTCGAAAAACCAAAGGAGAAGAAGAAGAAGGAGGAGGAGGAGGAGGAGGAGGAGGAGAAGAAGAAGGAGAAGGAGGAGAAGGAGAAGGAGAAGGAGAAGGAGAAGGAGAAGGAGAAGAAGAAGAAGAAGAAGAAGAAGAAGAAGAAGAAGAAGAAGAAGAAGAAGAAGAAGAAGAAGAAGAAGAAGAAGAAGAAGATTGCTGAATGAGTACTATTGGGCTAGGCAGATCAACAGGCAGCATTACCAGTGGATAGGAATGTGACTGTCAGCACAGGGACCTGATTTCACCAGGTCAGGCAAAAGTGTTCAGGACAGTCAAAGGATGTGAGCTGTCAAAGACCCCGTGTAACCGCGTGTCCTCACCCCCTGCAGCTGTGTGATCATAGGTATGTCAGTCTCTCGAGGCTCTAGTTGAGTTTACAAATATAACAGAAGGCCTGGACCCCGCTCTGAATGGATGAAGCGTGCGGGGAAGCTCCCCAGATTCTGATGGGAGATGAGGTAGACCTTCACAGAGGACTCAGTTTGGGGCTGAAATAACCAGGGAGACCGCCAGAGCCTGGAAGGCATGATCAGTGCCCTCAATGGTCAGAAAGGAGAAAAGGGAAGATTCTGAGACACAGCAGGTGCCCTTGCCATTCTGGGCACTATGTTAGGGGTGTCTCACCTTCTGGCCCCACTGCCCCCTCGAAAAGCCTGCCAGACATGTGGGTTTTGCAGATGAAGGAATGTAAGCAGGGTGGTGGATGAAGTTATCGCTGCTGCCCCTGCTGCCCAGCTCTCTGCTTAGTACTCATCTGAGCTTTCCTAATTCAGATTCGCCATGATTGAAGACAAGGAGAACAAAGAGCATTCTTCAGAAAGGGGGAGAGTGACCCTCATTTTTTCCTTAAAGAATGAAGTTGGAGGACTCATAAAAGCACTGAAAATCTTCCAGGTATGGATTTCCCATAAAGCCCATCTGAAAACGAGTCTCTGAAATTCTATTTAAAATGTAAGGTACTGTCAGTTCCTCGGAGACGGCCTTCAGAAGTCTTTTAACAACTTACTAAAGTGTTGTTCAGGGAGTGGAGACACAGCTCAGCAGCTAAAAATACTTGCTGTCCTTGTGGAAGACACGGGTTCCGTTCCCAGCACCCACACCAGACAGCTCACAGCTATCTCTGTCTAGTTACAGGGGATCTGATGTCTTCTTCTGGGTGCTGCACACCTGTGATGCACAACACTCAGGAGCACATACACAAAATAGATACAATATTGTTCAGTTCTGAGAAATGGGCAAGAAATACAACAGCCTAGGAAAGAATAGACAAGTAGCTATGGAGGGTATTAGGGGAGGAGTCACTGCATACGTTTGAGAGATTGCAACTAAATAAAGTGTTTTACACTTAATGAAATGCCTAACCATGCAATGCTGGTATTATTTAAAGATATATTAAATATCTTCAGGTGACAAAGTAGTAAGGATTCTGAAATTATGCACTGTCAGAGCCTCAGAGCCCATGGTCCTCAAATCTGCTAATGTGCACTTATGAGCCTTAACATGTTCCTATTTAAAGTTTTTATTTTTATTTACTGTGTGTGTGTGTGTGTGTGTGTGTGTGTGTGTGTGTGTGTGTGTGTGTGTTATATGTACATGTGCAGAGGCCAGTGGAGGATGTCAGGTGCCGTTCTCTGTCATTCTATGCCTTATTCCTTTAAGACAGGGTCTCTCATTGGGCCTGAATCCAGGCTGGCAGCCAGCAAACCCCGGAGATTCCCCTGGCTCTCACCCCGCAGTGTGGGGTTACTGGCAAGTGACTGCACCACGCTGCTGACGTGGTTGCTGGGGATTCAAACCTATGCTCATGCAGCAGGCACTTCACCCACTGAAACCCTCTCCTCCACTTCTCCTGGTGAAATACGGGTGCATCAGGCAGAGCACAGATGTTTATCGAGCACTTACTATGTGCAGGGTCCTGGACTCTACACTAAGCATATGGATCTGAAAAAACTAGACATGGTGCCTTTCTTCACAGACAGTGTGGTCTGGAAAAGGAGGCAGACACTCACAAACAGTTTAGTGAGTTCATGACACACACATACATGTGCAAAGTAAAGAGAGACACTGGGTGTGGTGACATCACGGAACTGGAGGCTCTAACCTGCTTTAAGGACCCAGGAACACAAACACTGATTTCTAACCAACTGTGTGAACAGGCTATGCTATGGTGCTTGCACACCACATGGCTGGGCATGTTCTAGAAGCAGACTGTGTGTGTACAAAGCCCTCATTAGCTGGATGGGCATTGGGAGTTAGTCTCTCTGCGTGTCTCAATAAAATAAGAGAGAACCTTGCCTACCTCATGTCGTTAAGAATTAATAGTTAAACTGTTCAAAGTGCTTGAGGTCGTACAAAGTAAATGGTCAATAAATGCTGGCTATGATTATAGAGCAGGTTTGTCTCTCCGTGACATATTATTTAGCCATTCAGAGACTAAACATTTAAATGCAGACACTGCTCTAGAAGAGCCTGAGAGCCTGAGAGCAGGGCTCCTACCGCATGGCAGAGCTTCAGCAGCTCCTCAACCTGTTTCTCTCCCTTTCCTCTTTGGTGATGAGTTATAAAATACAAACTTTGCTATCGTTCCCTCCTGGCACTGTGAGTTAATTTGTTCTCAATGTGAACAATGATATTGATACCATCTCCCTTTCTTCCTTTACCCCTTCCGCCCCAAATTTAATACTACACTATTATTATTATTATTATTATTATTATTATTATTATTATTATTATTAATTATTGACATACTAGGAGTTAAACCGAGGGCTTTTGCGCATGCTGGCCACAGGCTCTGTCACTCAGGGGTGTCCTCAGCTCTGTTTACTTATTGAGAAAGTCTGACTAACTTATCCAGGCTGCCCCCAAACCCATGATCCCCCTGCCTCAGCCTCCCAAGTAGCTAGGATTGCAGGCCTATACCAGCAAGCCTGGCTTATATTATTATTTTTATTGTATTGATTATCTCTGGACCTCTGGAGTATATACCTTTATTTCTTCTACCATCACTTCTCATTTTTATTTATTGTTAGAGTTTCTGGATGTGGTTTAAAAAGTCAAGACATTCTATAAACTTATAAAGAAAGTATCAATCTTCTGCTCTATCTCTCCTTGCTCCAAATCTGTGTCTTTACTTATTTATTTTATGTAGACAGGGTCTCGCTCTGTAGTTCAGACTGGCCTGGAACTCGCTCAGCCTCCCAAGTGCTGTGACTGCAGAGGTAAGCCACCATGCCCTGCTCACTCTTCAGTGTCGTTTCATTTCTCGGTAGCCTGGGTGTAGAGCATGACAAGTCCTTTCTCCGCGGAGTCTTCTCCCCAGCTGCACATGGTCTCTCAGCTTGGCCTGCCCTTCCTTTCTGCCTTCCTCATTTCCGGTTGGTCCTCAGGTGCACTGTGGCACCTTCTCTTCTCCTGGGTTCATGCTTTGTCTCTCCGATGAGCATCTGTTCAGTCCTCAGGTGCACTGTGGCACCTTCTGCTCTCCTGGGTTTATGCTTTGTCTCTCCAATGAGCATCCATTCACCCAAACCTGCTGCTTGTGTTTCCTCCTTTTCCCCGACTAGACTCAAGATCCCGTGTGCATACTGCCGTTCTTCATGACCATCATGCTCCGTACCTGGCTGCGTGGGTGTTTGTGAAGTTATGTTTGGATGTAGGGAATAGTATAGGTCATCTGCTCTGAGTCTCTCATATGTTTTCAGATTAAAAAATCATTTGGTGATTGGTCCCCATGTTTGGCTTTTCGGTCTGAAGTGCTTTTCCTCAAATGTTCAAATGCTCTCCCCACTGAAGTTTGCAATGTGGTACCCAGATCTCAGACTAACATGGATGAAAAGAAGCAGTCTGCTTAAACTGGTTACCATGGCTATTCATATCATTTTGATATTTTAATACATGAAATTTTTCTAGTAACAATAACATCACCTTCTGAAAAAAATTTCTCCAGGATTCTTTTATCCCAGCAATTTGGTGTTTGAGATTTTTTTTAAAAAATTATTTATTATTAAATGTTTATTCTATGTGTGTGTGTGTGTGTGTGTGTGTGTGTGTGTGTGTGTGTGTGTGTGTGTCTGTGTGTCTGTGTGTCTGTAGAGGTTGGTGTGCAGGAGTCAGTTCTCTCCTTCCACCTTGTGGGGTCCAGGATTTGAACTCAGGTCCTCAGACTTGGTGACAAACACACTGACTCATTGAGCCATATTGTTGACCATGTTTTAGTTTTTTTGAGAAAGGGGCTATGGAAGCTAGGAATTTAGCTTATTAGTAGAGTGTAGAATGTACAAGGTCCTGGGTTCAGTACTTAGCTCTGACTGAACACACACACACACACACACACACACACACACACACACATACACACACACAGAGAGAGAGAGAGAGAGAGAGAGAGAGAGAGAGAGAGAGAGAGAGAGAGACTATGTAGAGCCAGGGTGGCCTCAAAATCACTATGTAGCAGAGGAAGACCTTGCACTCAGGGTTCTTCTGCTTCTCAAGTGTTGGAACTATAGGCATGCACCATCATCTGAATTCTAACCAACCCTGACTGATTGGAGGACCTCCTATAGTTGTCACTTATGATGAGTTTTCACACTTTCATTTAATCCTACATATTGCAGGAGGGAATTATTTTGCCATTAGCAGCATTAAAAACACCTTCTTCCGCCCTTTGAGCTAATTCTGACAAGTGTTAAATTGTTTTTTTCGGTGCTAATGAAAGTACTCTTCTCAAAGATTATTAGCATCCAAAGCGGGTCCACTCAATCTTTACCCTCTGCTTCACACAGGAGAACCACGTGAACCTGTTACATATCGAGTCCCGGAAATCAAACCGAAGAAATTCAGAGTTCGAGATTTTTGTTGACTGCGACATCAACAGAGAACAGCTGAATGACATCTTTCCCCTGCTGAAGTCCTACACCACTATCCTCTCTGTGGACTCCCCCGATCAGCTCACTGTGAAGGAAGACGGTATGTCTGAGAAGGCAAAGCCCCACCTCCAAGAGCAAGCACCTAATGTGTGTCCAGCCTCGTCTTCGTCTTGAGGACGAGGAGATAAAAAGAAAACTCTGTCTTTTTAAAATCTTCATAGTGCGGTAGTGAAGGGGAGATAAACAGCAACTGATCAGAATTCCAGGGAAAATTACGTGGCAGCATTTGATGGAGGGTGGAGGAGTAAAAGAAGCCTTGAGCATGAGAAAGGGTGGGTCAGAGGTCAATGCCCTCTCTTAGCTCCTCAATCACTTCCCGGTTCCACAACCCTGATCTCCCCTCCCCTCGTTCTTCATAGACCTTTGGGGGCTTAGTTAGTGTCAGACAGATATTAAACAGATATTTGAATTTGGAGAAAACGTTGGCAGTGTTTGGTATCTGTAATCTAAAACCTGTTATATACCATATTCCCACCAAAAACAACTGCTCAGGTGATATAAAGCCTTCCAAGATTTCAGATACTCAGATGGAAAAGACTGAGGCTAAGGTCTCCGTTTCTGACAAGAAAACCTTGGAATTTAGTTAAGACAAAAGACATTCATTTAGTTACTTTATACTCAGTGGAGTCCCTTTGAATTACATCACAATATTTGGGGTGTGGCCAGGCCTGCTATTCATCTGCCAGGCCTTCATGGCATTGTTAAGTTGTGGACTCACCTCCGTTTCTGGCTGGCAGGGAACAACGTCCCCGAGTCCCTGGGTGCTCTCCTTGAAACACAGAGGACAAGGCACAGGGCAGGAAGGCTGCGCTCCAGGCCTCCCCTCTCACTGGCAACGCTTACCTTGGGTAGACTGCCTTGGCGTCTGCAATTTGCCTACCTCACCTACTACACAGTGAAGAGTTTTCTAGAATGCTACATGGCACCTTTAATATTTAATGCACACCAACTCAGGTCAGATCACACATACACACACGCACACACACACACACACACACACACACACACACACACACACACACACACACTGAATTAAAAATAATAAAATAAAAATGTTTTCAAGACAGGGTTTCTTCGTGTAGCCCTGGCTGTCCTGTAACTTATTCTGTAGACCAGGCTGGCCTCAAACTCACAGAAATTCATCTGCCTCTGGCTCCAGAGTGCTGGGATTAAAGGCATGTGCCACTACCTCTTGCAAATATTTTTTAATCTAGAAATTAGATATTGAGATATGATACCCTACCTCAAACAAACACAGGTATTGAAAGCCTTTCCTGGACTGCGTGCTGGTCTGTGGAGCTGCACTGTCCTAGTTTGCCTTCACAGGATAATTATGCGTGTGACTTAAAACATTTAAACATTGGGTTTGTTACTTAAGAATGGTAAGCTTTAGCACTTGGGAAATCAACCTGAATATTAAATTTTTTTAGGAAGTAAAGCTAATGATTTTAATTAAAATATAATTCCTCGAAGTAGAGCGATTCACTCAAGTCATATTCCTTTTCCTTCCATATACAAGTTTTCGTCTCATCCAACTGCACTGGTTTCTGAATTTCTCTTTGGTTAACTATGTCTCCTCAACCCTCAGTGGCTTTGGGGTTTTATTTTGCAGTTATGGAGACTGTTCCTTGGTTTCCAAAGAAGATTTCTGACCTGGACTTCTGTGCCAACAGAGTGCTGATGTACGGATCTGAACTCGACGCGGACCATCCTGTAAATATTTTTTAAAAAAATAGTCTAGTGAAAATACTTTAAGGCAAACTAAATATTAAGGGCAATTTAAAAACTTTTAGAAAGAATTTATTTATTTTAATTATATGTGTATGCTGTTTTTCCCTGCATTTATGTATGTGCCAGAAGTGTCCCTAGAAGCCAGAAGAGGGCATTAAATCCCCTGGAACTTGAGTTGTGCATGGTTGTGAGACACCATGTGGATGCTGGGAAACATACCCTGGATCCTCAAAAACAGCCAGTGCTCTTAACTGTCCAGTCATCTCCCTAGGATCTAGGGGCAACTACTATTTTTCCAGACATGTTAATAGCATATATTAATTATCCAAAGTACTTAGTTTTATTGTGATATTTCCTACATATATAAGACTCTTTGACTGTATTTACTCCCATTGCTCTGTTTTGTTCCTCCCCCACACCCCCGAACAGTAAGGGCAACTTGATTGTGGGAAAAGACTTTTTATAAACTAAATAGAATTTGTTGGAATTAGGATTTCAGGTATCAGCAGCAGTCCTCCACAGAGGTAGAACTGAGTCAGCAGACAGGAAAGTATCCAGCTTCACTGGCTTGGAGATCTGCCCTGCTCCTGGCATTCCCATTATTAAGATATCCCCAGAGCTGAGTGTGTCTGTAGTCAGTTCCTACTAAAATAGGCTTGGGTGTTTGAAATGGCAATAAAGGTGGGTCCAAAAAAACCCCTACCACCATGCTGCCCTGTTTGATTGGCTGATTAGGCACTTGATGATCCGAGAAGTAGATTCCTTGGAGAATTTTTTTTTTTTTTTTTGGTTTTTCGAGACAGGGTTTCTCTGTGTAGCTTTGCGCCTTTCCTGGAACTCGCTTTGGAGACCAGGCTGGCCTCGAACTCACAGAGATCCGCCTGGCTCTGCCTCCCGAGTGCTGGGATTAAAGGCGTGCGCCACCACCGCCCGGCTCCTTGGAGAATTTTACAGTACAGCCATGAGCTCAGGAGTTGGGATCCACAGCATTGGGCTTGTGTTTGAATCTCTAGGTTCTTGGGAGGGAAGGAGAGGAGAGAATCCAGTTGTGGAGTCTCACAGATCTGGTCTTCACTTTAGCACCTCCTGTTTTCTAAGCTGCATGAATGTGGGGGGGGAATGAGGAACAGATAGCTAGTATGATGTTTCTTTTTGGGGTGACACAATTTTTCTGACATCAGACAGTACAGTGTATGACCATACCACCCTGAACACGCTCATGAATTAGAGAGTAAGGATGATCGCAGGGCACAGTGACAGGTGCCTGTTGTCTTGGCCACTTGCAAGCCTGAGGTGGCAGGATTACAAGTTTCAAGGTTACCCGGGGCAACACAGTGAGATGTCGTCTCAAAATCAAAAACAAGCAAAAACTATGATCATGGTTGCTAGTTCCTATGAATGGCTGTCTCGTGGCATATGGGCTGTATCTCAGTGTAGCTGTTAGTCTGAGAGAGCACCAATACAGCCCTGAGGTCAAAATCCAAGCTCCTTAGGGGACCTGCAACCTACAGGCCCTGAGCTAGTCTTCAACACTATCTGCGCACTGTGCAAGTGCCAGAAGCATGGTGCGGCTTGCATTTTTGTATCCTGAACATGTTTTCCTTCTCTGAGCAAGTTCTTGTGCCCCCTCTGTCCTTCACCTGGCTCTCTCCACACGACAGACACAACTTGCAGATCAGTGCTGGGAAGTTTAGTTCAGTCAAGTCACTATTTTAAGTATTAACTTCTAATTTAGTATTATTTGCCGTACTGGGTCGCAAGTGTTCTAGGCAGACACTCTATTGCTGAATTACACCTCAGTCTTTTTATTACTGATTTCTACCATAGGTAAACATAACTGAAGATACAGTGAAGTGATTAAGGAAAACAAAACAAGATAAGAGCTATGTGCTTAACTAGGATGGAGTTCTCTAGTCAGCCTTTGTAGTCACTGTAGGATCTTATTAAAAAATATCATTTCTGTTTCTATCTACGAGATGATAAAGCTGGGATGTAACTGCTGACTTCAAAATAAAAATGGCCACATATCTCTAATCATTGCTTGTTTGTGGTAACAATTATGTAGTTCTTCAATATCTCCAGACAAAATAGTGAAGTGTTTCCTAGATGTCACTTTCAAATATTTTTAGTTTCAATATTTAATTACTTTTAATTATCAGGGCTTCAAAGACAATGTCTACCGTAGAAGACGGAAGTATTTTGCAGAGTTGGCTATGAACTACAAACAGTAAGTATATTACAAGCCAACATATCTAACTTTGAGATAACAAAATAATGGAATAAGTGTGTTTGCTTAGTAAATAGAAAGTCACGTAAGTGTAACTACCTAACTACAATGCAGAATTCCTCATGTTGATCTCATTAGTGGGGACCCCATTCCCAAGATTGAATTCACAGAAGAAGAGATTAAGACCTGGGGAACCATCTTCCGAGAGCTGAACAAACTCTACCCAACCCATGCCTGCAGGGAGTACCTCAGAAACCTTCCTCTGCTCTCGAAACACTGTGGCTATCGGGAAGACAACATCCCGCAACTGGAGGATGTCTCTAACTTTTTAAAAGGTAATATGCCAACAGAGCTCTATACAGAGGGTGTTGATCTGCTTCAACTGTGACAGTGTTGTTTGTGGAGGGATGAAGTCTAGTTACGTGGAAGGTCCAGAGTCTCCTAAACTCATCCTGGAGTATTGGATCCAGGACTGGGCACCACACTGGAAAGAGTCCTCATAGCTTAGGGCCTGACAAAGTAAGGATAATTGCAAAGGAATTTGAAAATGTGTCACATGGGTAAAATCTGTAGGACATTTTGGGTGTTAACTTGGAGATGTAGGGGATGTTCATTAAATGTTGAAACACTTGACAAATCAGAATCTGTTTTATAGGATAGATAAATTACTATATGACTTTTAAATAAAAAGGAGACGTTATTAGAAGAGCCATGTGAAACCATGTTTGTAAAGTGGTTAGATCTCATCAAGGAGGTTGTCTGTACCAGACCTCTGCACCTGCCTTCAAGGATGTGTAGAGGAGATGAGAGCATCTGTGCAGTCTCTGATGCTGGGTGGTCTCTAATGCTGAATGTTCTCTGATGCTGGGTGGTCTCTGATGCTGGGTGGTCTCTGATGCTAGGTGGTCTCTCATGTTGGGTGGTCTCTGGTGTTGAATAGTCACTGATGTTGGGTGGGCTCTGATACTGGGTGGTCTCTGATGCTGGGTAGTCTCTGATGCTGGGTGGTCTCTGATGCTAGGGCATCTCTGATGCTGGGTGGTCTCTGATGCTGGGTGGTCTCTGATGCTGAATGGTCTCTGATGTTAAGTGGTCTCTCATGTTGGGTGGTCTCTGGTGTTGAATGGTCACTGATGTTGGGTGGGCTCTGATACTGGGTGGTCTCTGATGCTGGGTAGTCTCTGATGCTGGGTGGTCTCTGATGCTAGGGCATCTCTGATGCTGGGTGGTCTCTGATGCTGGGTGGTCTCTGATGCTAGAGCATCTCTGATGCTGGGTGGTCTCTGATGCTGGGTGGTCTCTGATGCTGGGTGGTCTCTGATGTTGGGTAGTCTCTGAAGTTGGGTGGTCACTGATGCTGGATGATCTCTGATGTTGGGTGGTCTCTGATTCTGGGGATATCTGATGCTGGGTGATCTCTGATGTTGGGTGGTCTCTGCTGCTAGGGGGAGTCTCTGGTGGCTGAGGGATTTCTTAAGCCTTTTTCCACACTAAGATTCTATGATTTTTGCAACACTAAGTGTGTAAAGCTAGAAGAATAAGCAAAAGGTAAGAACAGTCTTGTTTGATTCAGGCCTCTTTAATTTTTCTAGCTGACGTAGAGGGTAAAATGATCACTGATCGTGATGCAGACTCTTCTGCGCTTAAGAGAAATCAGTATCTCCCTCTGTCTCAGCAAATCAGAGACTGTGGTGAGCAGTGCTGCTTTGCAGTTGTGGGGACTCAGTATAGGGTCTCGGGGACACTGGGTAGGAGCTGCACTCCCAGCCCAGAAGTCATGTTTTTGGTTCATATTGTTAATGTTTTCCCCCTCTGGCATAAAGTGTTGTCTGAGTTTCTTACATAGATAGTTAACAAATATCTTCCTATTTATTTGACCCCTTAATTCTCCTTATTTAAAAACTAAAGGAACTAACAGGAAAACATGGCATCATTTCATGAGGACAGAAATAATGTATGTGTTTCCGATGAAAACCTAAGCTTTCAAAACATGGTACAGAAACAGTGCAGGTGTCCTCCCTGGACTCACACAGCTCCATGAGTATGTGTCACAGGCATTGTTCAATCAGGCTTGCAGGCAACATTTTGTGGATCTAAAACTGAGAGCTGTTCCCTTGAGGTCTGGAGCTGGGCTCACCATTCTACTGGGTCAAGGGCAATTGTCAAAAGGAAAAACCAAAATTAGCGGACATTTCACATGAAATGTCAGATAAGGATACCAATACTGTCAAACATGGTGGCCACTGTATACATGTTGCTTTTTACATTGTAAACAATTAAAATGTACTTGATCAAAATATTAGGGTCTTGGCCATTACCAGCCACGTATTTGCTCAGAAGTGACAGATGGCTGTTGTCCCATTGGGCAGCACAGTAGGGAGCATTTCCATCAAGAAATGGAGAAGACTCTGTTAGATGGCCTTCTGCCTATCAGAGTGGGGACAAACTTACAGAGTACAGATGGAACTGAAACGTGTTGTGAGGATTTAGGGCGAGGCACAAGACAGCGCACAATGATCCCTTGAGCTACTGAAACCCAGTAGCCCTTTCCTAGTACACGGAAGACAATCTTGGCATTTGGGTGGAATAGAACCATCCAGGTTATCTGAAATAAAAATAGCTAAAGAAGATAATCATGCCTAAAAATAGCTTGGATTAAAAATGGCTGTAATAAAAAATACTTTTAAAATTAATTTCTAAAGTACCATAAAAGTAATAGACTTCATGATGGTGTTTTTTACTTACATGTCAGAGCCACTCGACTGCCCCTTTCTTCTCCTAAACAGTGTGTCTTCTTCTTTCATGTCACATGCATTCCTTTATACTTTCTCCCCCTGCTACCCGCTCCCCAAGATCCCTTCTCCCCCTTCATATTCCTCTTTGTTTCATGACCTACAAACAGACACACATACACACACACACACACACACACACACACACACACACACACACACAGATATACAGACACACAGGGATTTCAATCTAGCTTCCACATATAAGAGAAAACATTCAGTATTTGTTTTTCTGAGCCTGGCTTATTTCTCTTACTACAATGATCTCCAGTTACACCCATTTCCTGCAAATGTTATGATGTCATTTTTTCTTTATGATGAGATGCAATCCCACTGTGTATATGTACTGCTGACTGACATCTAGGCTGACTCCATTTCTTGGTTACTGTGACTAGTGCAGCAAAAAACATGGATGCACACGTATCTCTGTGGTGTGCTGACTTAGAGCCCTTTGGGAATATGCCCAGGAGTAGTCTGCCTGGGTCATAAGGCAGTTCTATTTTTAGTTGTTTTTTTTTCTTTTGAGAAGCTTCCACAATGACTGCACCAGTTTACATGTCCACTGTCAGTGTGTAGGAGTTAGACTGCTCCCCATGTTTGAAGAAGGGTGCCAAGTGTAATCTAGGGCCTCCCGAGTTCGTATTTCACTTTTACCTTCTCCTGGAGTCCTGAGCACATTGTTCGGTGTTTTATAGCTGTTACAATAAAGAGGAAAACCCTTTGTTAACATGAAAGGAGATGTTGTGTGTCAAAGGATCGCCCCCCCCCCCCGGCCGTGGGACATGCCTAATAATGCTCAGCTTGCTGCAGTTTGCATAAAGCTGCACTTTCGTTTCCACATCCCCTTGAAAGGGTTCCCTGGCGCCACTGGCCAGTGTCAGTGCTCCGTGTCTGAGGTGAAAGTTGTCTGTTTTCTCCTTTGCTTTGCAGCATGTACGGGGTTTTCTATCCGTCCTGTGGCTGGTTACCTCTCACCAAGAGATTTCCTGTCAGGGTTAGCCTTCCGAGTCTTTCACTGCACTCAGTATGTGAGACACAGTTCAGACCCCCTCTATACTCCAGAGCCGTAAGTACTTAAGTCGTTCATTCATCCAATCGTTACTTATAGTGCCAGTACCACTTCACAAAACATCTTGTAAGTGTTCAGTGAAGCCTTTAGAGTAGTGACTGGCATTAAAGCATACACAACCAGCTGTTGTTGTTGTGTTAATTGGCAACTTGTTAGGTGCCAGGTGCAGTTCGGTGCACAAGGGATGTAAAAATCAGATAAAATTATTGTCTTCATAAAGTTTGTATTTCAAGGGAATCTACTGATGATAAATAAGTAAATGTAGTCTGTATCATGTTAGATGATGGTGTGTGCCATGGGGGAAAATAAAACCAGGAAAGAAAGAATACAGGCATGTATATAGGTGTTGTTTTGGGAAGTTTGATCAGAGAGTGTCTTGTTGAGGAAACATGGGAGTAGAGACTTGATTTGGGTGGAGGACTTGGGATATCAGTGGATGTGTGTTGAGGGGATGAGATCTGGAGCCAATGGCATTTCTTTATTCAGTTAATTTCCTTTATGATCCATTACTCAGGATCAACTAGAGTGAAAACAAGGTTGACTTTCAATGGGATTCAACAGTTCTTTATGCATTTGTGTCAAGCATCACAGAGTGACAGACTGTGTCTCTGTTTCAGAGATACCTGCCATGAACTCTTAGGTCATGTTCCTCTCTTGGCTGAACCCAGTTTTGCTCAATTCTCCCAAGAAATTGGCCTGGCTTCCCTTGGAGCTTCAGAGGAGACTGTCCAAAAACTGGCAACGGTATACATCTGGAAACAGCTGTATAGTCCAGGATTCTCCATTGGGTGTGGTTAGGAGTATGTGGGTAGTTTGAAGTCTATGCATAAGACAGCCATTAGAAAATTTGGTTTTGCTTATTTGTTTATGAATTTAAATAATGTTAAATGAAGATTTAAAAATTTAAGATTTCTCAAAAAGAAACACAACTTTAAAACAAGACAGAGAAGCACAAGATTGCTTTAATATACTAATTTTTAGATTAGAAAATGAGTGATGTCTTATGAACTAGGGAAGGAAGGAAGGACATTTTAGGATGAGGCACAAGACAGATGAGAAGGGACTTGGTACCACTTGGAAACAGCTGAGGGTGGGGGAGGGATGTGGAATAGGCTAACTGGCTATGAAGTTATGGTTTGGGGATGTTAGGGGTCCCTGAGGCCTTTTGTTGAGTCCTTCAGGACAAAATCATTCATAAGCAAAAGACACAAGTGTATTTTTAATGTGACAGACAGGGCTCAGATGCCACATTGAGTCTGAACTTTAAGCAACTGCCATATGCTGAGTGAGGTAGTTTAAAGAATATGCACATTTCTCTGAAGAAGAGAATCAAATACCCAGACCTTTTCTAACTACATAACTGTGTGAAGTTGGGCTTTCTTCATATACTTGAACCAAAACAACATATTGCAAAAGATTAAATACAAAAGCAGATATGGTAGTCCATCTGCCTTCCCATCAGACATTAAATACTGTCTAGCCAGACATGGACAAGATGTGAACAGTGTGGGGTTAGCGGACTCTGTCACTCCACACTGTGAATCCATAGGATTGTATTTGTCAAAAATTAAAATCAGGGCCAGCGACATGGCTCAGTGTCACCAAGCCTGACGACTTGAGTTCCATTCCATGGTAAAAGGAAAGAAGCTTCCCACAAAATGTCTTCTGACCTTCACAGGCATGTGTGCGCGCACACGCACACACACATACATACACGCACACACACAAATGTAAAAGAAATTAAAGTTAAAAAATGATGGCTACATAGTTGGGAGTATTCTTCCTGCTCTTCCAGAGGACTTGAGTTTTATTTCCCAGCACCCTCATTAGGCATCTAACAACTTCCTGTAACTCTAGCTCCAGGGGATCCCATGCCATCTTCTGGCCTTTGTAGGTGCTCACATACACACATACACATAAAAAAATAATCAAAATAAGTTGAAAAGGTGAATAACAATTATAAAACAATGCTACTCTTGTTACTTTTTGTTTTGTAAAACATACTTTCATTAAAGTGTTGCTTACATTATTATACAATGGGCTTACTGTATTTAAAACTGATTTTTAAGCACCTAAATTGATTCTTGGTTTTAACTTTAATATGGCCAATATAGCTAGGGGTAACACATACACACAGAGAGATCTCTGGAGTCCTTGGTAATTTTTAACTGTATATGAGAGTCTTCACATCAGGTTTAGAAAGTCCTGATGCACAACAGGCCAGATTGTGGCGGGACTTGGGATCTAGGCTGGAAGTGTTGTGCTTGTTTCTGTGTGTGCTGTGGGACAGTGTCTGAGAACTGGAATTTGCTTTAGATTGAGGTGCTCAGGATGTAAACATAATGTTGACATCCTTTTACAGTGCTACTTTTTCACTGTGGAGTTTGGTCTGTGCAAACAAGATGGACAGCTGAGAGTCTTCGGTGCTGGCTTGCTTTCTTCCATCAGTGAGCTCAAAGTAAGAGTCGTAAGTCTTTGCACATAACTGTGTCCACCAACACTATCAGCACGCCTGGAGGCAGGGCTTGCGTCTGAGCAAGGGCTGACTGGGGCAAATATTTCAGGTGGCGGTAAACATACTTCGAGAACATTTTTCTCTACTCTCCCAAATTTCTAGGAAAAAAATGTGTCTTTTAAATAGAAAGTGTTTTAAAGCTTTAAACAAATTTCTGGGATACAAGCAATAAGCTCTGTACCAAATAGAGAAGTGAGCTCTGTGGGGTGAGCCATGCTACAAACGCTGTCCAAGGTACTGTCTTGTACGCAAGGAGGCTGCTCTCTGGTGGTGGATAAATAAATGTAAGAGTGACCAGTAGAGGTAAAGAGTAGGTAGGTACCCTAAGGCATAAATAAATAAGCGAATCAATAAAGATCCTTGGGTACCTCCTATGTGATGAAGAAAGTTAAAATAAAATCACTGAGATGGTCTTGAGCCATTTGTGGGGGACAGCAAGCCTCTTTTCTTGGGCTAGACTGGCTGAAGCAGAGATGCAGTGGGTCTGTCTGGGGTTGCAGACAGGTCCCTTGCATGACTCAGAGTCAGTTGCTGCAGTCATGTGTTCTGGGAAGAGAGAGGCAGTATCTGATTGCCGTTCTTTGTCCCCCAGCATGCGCTTTCTGGACATGCCAAAGTTAAGCCCTTTGATCCCAAGGTTGCCTGCAAGCAGGAATGTCTCATCACAACCTTCCAGGATGTTTACTTTGTATCCGAGAGCTTTGAAGATGCAAAGGAGAAGATGAGGTAAATCCTATCTCCTTCAAGTTTCCATTTGCTGCAAAAGTAATGTCCAAAGATACAATAATCACAGGTGTGAGCAAGTAGGTAATCGGGTGCCCATGAGGAGCCTTCTATCTGGCACATATCCATTGTTTAGAGTCGGTTGAATATGATATATTAATTAGTTGCATATGGGAATGAGATACATTGAGAGGTTGGCTCCTCCCCATTCCTTCCCAGCAGAGTTCATGGTTCAGCAGGAAAAGAAACTATAGATACACTACTGTAGTAATACAGGAAGTGACAAGAATGGAGGCATAAAGGAAACACTGTCTTGCCTCCATTGGTCTCCTCTCCAGCTGGAGAATCTCAGAAATCTTGGAGTTAAGTGAGACAGGTGGAAGACTAGCTAGAACTGGGATGTGTCAAGTTTTAGGCTGAAAGGACATGGAAAAAGATGAAGCGATAGAGATGCATGGGGATATTTCAGTGCAGCCAGATCTCCTGACTTGTCATCAGGTAAGGATGCAGCCCAGAGGGGGAGAACTGGAGCACAGATAGACACTTTTTAGATTCTTGTGAACTCCATGTAAAGTAAAATCTGGACTGAGATAGCGGTAGCAGGGAGAAAGTGCCTATGGAAGCAGGCTCCAGGAACTAGCATGTGATGAAGGGAGTCATGAAGCCACACTGTGAGGACAGGGGCATACAGGGGTTGGAGAGAATGCTAATCTCCTAGGGGCTTGCTATGCACAGAACCCAATAACTGTGGCAGGTGTGCTTTCTCTAGCACTGATGGCATCCTTGTGCAAAGCTGCAGTGGTCCCCACTGTGGAGACCAGATGGATGGGAACCTGGATTCCAGTCCCCAAGCATGTACACTTGTTTTCAGCTGCACAGTTATCCTTTGGGGTCCTGAGCATGATTGTTCTGTAGGGTACCAAGTAAGAGGTTCAAAGGTCAGCTTGATAAAGGAGACGAATTTTAAACCTTGGGAAAATGGGGGGGGGGGAACGCAAGTCGTTTGAGAGGAAGCTAGAAACATTCTAAGCTGAAAAATCTCACCAGTACAGGAGGGTAGGACTCCCTCTCCCCTCCCCCATCCTGTCCCCTCTTTTGCTATGTAAGGCATAGCTGAGGAGTCTGTTACTGTGTAGCTCAGTATTGTCCTTATCTACTGACATCCTGACAGATAAAGTTACTGTGGTTGATGCCCTTAGTGAAGCCATGAGGTCAAAAGATGGGTTGTAGATCACTCCCAAGACAGAAGACATGGGATTAGTGCTCAGTATGGGAGAATGGAGAGGAGGAGAGGGAGAGAGAGAAGGAGGGATTGAGCTTTTCCTCAAAAGATGGTGTTGAGGCCACTGATGTCAGCACAGAGAAAGCAGGTGTGTATGTGTGTGTGTGTGTGTGTGTGTGTGTGTGTGTGTGTGTGTGTGGTGTGTCTTTCTGTCTGTCTGTGTCTGTGTGTGACCAGGTCTTCTGTCCTTTATTTAATTTTATCACTCACTCTCATAGAAATTAACACTCCCTTACTTGTTTTCTTAAATAGAGAATTTACCAAAACTGTAAAGCGCCCGTTTGGAGTGAAGTACAATCCGTACACTCAGAGTGTTCAGGTTCTGAGAGACGCCAAGAGCATAACCGGCGCTGTGAATGAGTTGCGGTATGACCTCGATGTCATCAGTGATGCCCTTACTAAGGTCAGCAGGCAGCCCAGTGTGTGATCGTCTCCAGTCTGAATCCAGAAAGCCAATGAGCATCAGTTCAGAGCCAGGGCCACCTCTTGCTTCCCCCAAGATCTGCTTGAGGAAGGACAGCAGCTCCCGGGTTAACAAAGTCTCCCATCTCTTTCTGTCTCTGAAAATGCACACCTGGATGCTTCAGCCACAGCGAACTTCTACTTTTGTTTTGTGTTTTGGCACCTGCTTAGGGAAATATAATTCACATGCCATGTGATTCACCAAATTCCCATTTAAAATATTTATTTCATTAAAATATAATTAAATCATTTTCCCCTTCCCTTTCTTCCCTCCAACCCCATCCCCCGCTATAATGGCCTTTGTCCCGAATGCCCATTTTTTGATGGGCAAGTTGTTTGACACTGGTAAGAGCTGGTCTCATCCCAGTCTGTCATTAGCAAATGGTCACTTTGGATGCCTTGACAAGCATGTCTGTATCTGTGACCTGTCACCACCTTTGTAACAGCTCAGGCGTGTTCTCACACTAGATGTACAGGAGACTAGCTGTCCCCGTTGCTAGCATGGACAGAAGTGCAGATGGCTTGGTCCTAGAGCATGACTGGTAAGAGCAAGCTGGCTCCAAGTGCAATGTCCGACGGGGACACAAGTCACCAAGACTCCGCCAGGCATGGCAGCGCCTGCGATCCCAGCTCTCCCTGGCACTTTATCTCAAGGTGTCACACTAGGACATAAATGAGAAGACAGTGAGGGAAGAAGGTAGGACATGGGGAAGGAAAAGGAGAGGGGCCAAGGAGAGCAGTCTGGGCCTGAGAGTGTAATTGTGTGAGGACAGTGAGGACGGCAGCACATGTGGTCTCAGCTGTGCAGCATTAGCGTAAGCAGTTGTGGAAACTTTTCATTACTGTGACAAAGTGCCAGAAGCAATCACCTTATAAAGAAGAAAAGTTTATTTTGGCTCATGTTTGGATGCTTTGGTCCATTAGAAGCTGTTCCTGTGTTTTAAGTCTGTGGTGAAGCAAGGAATGGTGGGAGAATGTGGCAGAGCAAAGCTATAAACTTCATAAAGGATGTAAAGAGAAAGAGGGAAGGACTGAGAGAAGGAAGAAGGGAGAAAGAGAGGAAGAGAGGGAGGGATGAGGAGGGAGACACAGAGAGAGGAGGGGAGAGAGAGAGAGAGAGAGAGAGAGAGAGAGAGAGAGAGAGAGAGAGAGAGAGAGATCCTACAGTACAGTTTAAGAGTTCACTACTACCAGGGTAGGATGGAGGGCTCAGCAGTTAAGAACACTAGCCACTCTTTTAGAGGGCCTGAGTTTGATTCCCAGCACCCACATGGTGGCTCACAACCATCTGGAACTCCAGTTTTAGGGGATCCAATGTCTTCTGGTCTCCGTAGATATCAGGCAGGCATGCATATGGTACACAGCCATACATGGAGGCAAAACATCCATACAGATAAAAAAATTAAAAATTCCACCTCTGTTTCTCACATAATAGTAAAATCATATACCATACCATTGAACATGCTTCAAGCCCACTAGATTTTTTTTTACACTAGATTTTTTAAAAATCTTTTTAAGACTTCAGAGGAAATTGTTAAAAGCTGTATTGTTGTTGGTCTTTCTTGTCAGACTTTCTTTGGGACTGCCAGCTCCAAAATAATGACAAGGAGACTTATTATTAATTATGAAAGCTTGGCCTTTAGCTTAGGCCTGTTCTCAGCTGGCTCTTATAACTTCAATACCTGTTTCTTGTCATCCATGCTCTGTCACGTGGTTTCTTGCCTCTCCTCAATTCTGTTTGGACAACTTGCTCTATGTCTCGGTGGCATCTCCTGTCTGCCTAGATTCATCTCCAAGTTCCTCTCTCTGCCCGGAAGTCCCGCCTAACCTCTCCTGCTTAGCTATTGGCCAGTCAGCTTTTTATTAAACAAATCACAAGGACAGAACTTCACAGAGTATACAAATATCCCACAATACTTTGTTTCATTCCATGCTCTACAAGGAAGCAGATCAAGGAAGAACAAATCAGCCATCTCAGATCTTTGTAAACATTCTCATTTTAACAGCTGTTGAGCATATATATGGCAGTGAGTAGATATGTTAGTTCATCCAAAACCATTTGAGATAGAGACCAGCTAGTTTATAGTCTGCTTGGTTACCACGGAAAGCACTGCAAAGAAATCATAACAGACAGCAAACAGGGAACCCAGCTGCTGTGTCTGGTTATTCTCACAGGACTTCGATGATGCTGGAGAATCCCAGTTAACGGGATTTAAATGATGGTGCTTAATCCTTGCTGGGACTAAAGCACTTTAAAATAAATAGTAAGCCGGGCGGTGGTGGCGCACGCCTTTAATCCCAGCACTCGGGAGGCAGAGCCAGGCGGATCTCTGTGAGTTCGAGGCCAGCCTGGGCTACCAAGTGAGTCCCAGGAAAGGCGCAAAGCTACACAGAGAAACCCTGTCTCGAAAAACCAAAAAAAAAATAAAATAAAATAAAATAAAATAAATAGTAAAGTCACAACCTTATCATTAGTAGCTTCAAGATAGTGGAAATGTTTAGTGATGAGCTCAACTGCATCTAACCTCTGGATCATGATATTTGGCAAATCAGGGATCCAAGAGTTTTAGAATTTTCAAAATACCTAAGAAATTTTAAATAATTATTCATACACCAGGACAGAATGGAATCAAAAGCATGGCTTGCAATTCTTTACCTGAGAGCCATTCCTTGTCACAAGTAGTATGTTTGACTTTTTTTTTTGAAGAAAACACAAATGCGAATCATCAGAATGCCTATGTTCCTTAACTTCATGCTTTGGCATCTGGAGTTACAGAAGTAGCAAGATACAGCAACATGTACAGAATCATTGACCGTTTGTAAGCTGGTGTAGCTGGAGTTTTCCTGCCTGGCCCACAGTCAGGGCAAATCTCTCTCACCCGCCAGTACCAAGCCGCTCAAACCCGATCAAGTAAACACAGAGACTTATATTGGTTACAAACTGTATGGCCGTGGCAGGCTTCTTGCTAACTGTTCTTACAGCTTAAATTAATCCATTTCTATTAATCTATACCTTGCCACGTGGCTTGTGGCTTACTGGTACTTTACATCTTCCTTATCCTGATGGCGGCTGGCAGTGTCTCCCTCACCCAGCTTTCTGTTCTCTCAATTCTCCTCTCTGTTAGTCCCGCCTATACTTCCTGCCTGGCCACTGCCAATCAGTGATTTATTCATTGACCAATCAGCAACACATTTGACATACAGACCATCCCACAGCAAGCTGGCTTCCAGGGAAAGAAACAAGCGAGGACTTCTCAAAAGCAATAAATAACGGAGACCATATGTTAATGTCCGTGAAGTGGATAAAGATAACTGTGATCCATTTCGCTCTTGTCCTCAGTACGCTGTGTAATGTACATTTATAATTTAAAAGTTTGTTATCCCACTGGACAATAAACTCAAGGTTCATGTTCTCAAAGTGTTTTTTTTAAAGTACAGTTTACAATGTATGTGTGTGTGTGTGTGTGTGTGTGTGTGTGTGTGTGTGTGTGTGTGTGTGTATCCGTGCCCCAGGAATCAAACTCCAGTCATCAGTCTTGGCCACAAGCACCTTTAACTGCAGAGCCATTTTGCCTCTCAAAAAGTATTTTCTTTTTTTGTCAAACATACATTAAAAACAGATTCAATTTTGTGTTCACAATTTTATTAGTGTAGAGACCCTAGCAGTGGTGATGGTTGGTACCAAGACTCAGCCATGGGGGAGGACACTGACTTAGAATGAAGAACAAAAATGCCACAGTGGAACCCATTACTTTGTATACTAACTTAAAATATTTTTAAGAAGATGCAAAATATAAAATAAAAACTATATACCACTCTGCTTCTTTAAGGTATATAACCATGAGCTACGGTAAAGCTGAGCACACCTGGCCCTCATCACCACTTATTGGGAAGGCTTCCTTCTCCTGTTCCCTGTCTGAATGCGAGCTAGGTTTCCTGCACTGAGTTACTGGAGAAAATTATGTCACACGAGGCTTTGTAAGAAGCAGATTCATGGTTTTGAAGAGACAGCTCATCAGTTAAGAGCACACACTTCTCTTACAGAGGACCTGAGATGGGTCACAGGACCACATCTGCCAGCCCACAGCTGCCTGTAACTCCAGCTCCAGGGGGTCTGATGCCCCGTTCTGGCCTCCAACACCTTATTTTCTACATGTAAAGAATCATTAGCGATAACTTTTAACCAAGATTCCCCCACAGCTTCTGGATGATTCTATCTTCCTCCAGAGAGAATAACTGCCGTGTCTAGCAGGCAGTGTGTTTACGATGGCATGGGAAGATCTTGGTCCAGTTAGGGATTGAGCCAATGAGAAGCCGAGCTTCAGCTTGGTGAGGCCGGTCTACTTCCGGGTCACCTCTGCTCTCAGTATGTAGCCCTTTAGGGATCCCGCTTAAGCGTACATCCGGGGACTTAACTCCCTGTCTGTCCTGCTTCACTCTCCCCACCCCCTCCCGTAAAATCACTGCTAAGACTGCGGCTCTCACCTCAGATTCCCAGCCTCCAAGTCATGCTTGCTACTGAGCAAGTGCTTCAAGGAAAGGAGCGCCAGGTATAACCTCTTGGCTTCCTGTCAGGGCCCCGTGAGTTTCTGTTGCTTTGGAAGCTCTCTAATGACTTGAAACAGATTAAAAACAAAACAAAAAACAACAACAACAAATCCACTTGCCGACAGCTTTTCTAGTTGAGAGAACTGGCCAGCAGCTTGGTAATCTTTCTGTAGAAAGCAGAGCTGGGCTCAGTGCACCTTGGTTCTCTGTGCACTAACTCTTCCCTGGGTCCCTGCTGTGAGGACTCTGCTGAGGAGGCTCCCGAAGCTCAGCTTTCCTGTTCTAGATCGCTTCATCTTGGAAAAGTGAAAGTATCCCGGAAATTCCAGTTTAGTCCCACTTTTTGCCTTGGGAAGATGGCACCTGCTCAGTCCTAGGTGGGCAAACAGACAGGCTGTGGTAAAGCTGCGCCTCCCAAAGATTCCACAACCTTCCCCAGCAGCGCCACGGGTGGGGACCAAGTGTTCAAACACCAGAGTCAGCGAGGCGGGGGGAGATTTCCCATTCAAACCACCCCACTTCCCAAATTCCGTGAAATTGGTTCTGTAAGTAGCTCTTCTTTGCACCTTTAGTGAAACCTCAGGGTACCCCCTCCCCACGTCAGTATTTTAAAGGTCCAGTCCTGGGCTAGGGCTGTGGTTCAGGGCTAGTGTTCTCTCCTAGCTTGTATAATGCCTTGGATTCCACCTGAAGCTCACAAAAGAAAGCCCCCTTCTATGTAATGGGAAACATCAGACTTTAAGGTCAGAGCCTTCTTCCTCCTCTAGGACAGAGACTGGAGTTCATTAGTTTCTTTATTTCCTTACACCCCTCCCACTCCCTGGAGGCTTGGTCTCCTTGAGGACCTGAGTGGCAGGGAGCAGGGAGCTGGGAGAAGGAGGAAAGGTCTCGTTGGACCAAGTTGTAAAGTATCAATGTCAGTTCACTCTGTTTGGGGTGGTTTGCAAGGCCTCGGTATCAGAGGTGTCACTCTCTGACTAGGAGACTGTTAACTTCGTCTCCATCAGTCTCTGGGAATCTGGTGGCCAACTGTCCTGTGGGTGCCATTCTATCCCTTTAAGTGCTCTCCAACACAGCCTAAGACTGCTTGCTAATTTGCTCATGCTGACTTGGACAGAAGGCTCTCTCTGACCAGCGATCAGTCCTTGTCTGACGGCTAGCTATTGCATTTCTCATCATGAGCCAAGCATCCCCCAATCCAAATGGTTTCTTGGTCCTGTTGCAGTATCTTTCCTTGGAGCTGAGATGGTTGGGATCCATATCACGATATCACACTGATAACAGTAGCCAAATACCCCGTTGGGATCCCTTGCAGCCTCTCTTGTCTCTTAGACAGGAATCCATCCAGATTTCTTGACACCTGCTTCACAAATTCTGGCTTGGTTTCTGCCACCTTACTTTGTTTTTATTTTTATTACATTTAAACATTATTTTTAAAAAGTTTTATACAATATACTTTGGTTATATTTTTTCTCCTCACCCAAGTCCTCCCAGATCCTCTTCACCTCCCTCTTGTTATCTCTGAACACCCCCAACAAGAAAAACTAAAACCCAAGAGACTAAAAACACTAAGACATAACAACAACAACAAAAAGCACACATGAAACATCGAGTCTGTTTTGTGTTCGTCAACTGTTCTTAAGCATGGGGCTTGCCCTGGAGTTGGGTTGATACACCCAGTTTACTCCATTGGAGAAAACTGGTTTTTCTCTTTCCTATGTATCAGTTGCAAACAGCTTCTTAGTTAGGGGTGGGACTTTTGTGCCCACTTCTCCTCATCAACTCTGGGATTTTGTGTGGAAAACACAGAGACTGTGACAATAAGCACAAGACCTGCACAAACCCTCCTTAGTTTATAATGTGTGAGTTATTGGCATTTATTGCTTTGGGAACTGCTGAAAAGGAGAAAGGACGTCCCATTATACCCTACTGTGACATTCTATTACAATGCCTTTGAAAGGAATGGCCAAAACCCCAACAGAAAACTGGTAAACATTGCCCTGGATCTCTTAGGGCTTCAGGATAGAGCATCTCTGCCTGTCTTGTCTGTATTTCTAAGTATCACCACCCACCTTCTCAAGATGCCACAGTCTGGGAGAGAAAAGACCAGGGGCTGTCTTCACGAGGTCCAGCAGGCAGTAACAACCAAGGAGTGTGAGGACCGTGAACAGGCGAGACCTGGATAGTAGCTTCCCTGAGATACTTTCCAATGTGAGGGCCCAGGGGGAGAAGAAAACTTGTCTGCAGAGAGACCAGAGCTACGAATGCAGATCATCGCCTTAAATGTGACACTATCTCCCCACCTCCAGATTCCGAATTCCATTTTCCCAGTGCGCTTTGGTACCTTGTACTGTTTAACTCCCACCAACATCATGACAGCGTCGACAAAAGCTGTATTGCATGAAAATCTATCTTGGGTGAGAATTATTCATATTGATCACCAGAATTAGGGCAGGCCGTTGTAGACGGTAGGGACAGCGCAGGGGCACAACAGACAATAGCCAGCTCTCTGGGTGTTGTCAGGGGCGTGTTCCCGCCGTGGGGTCAGGCTTAGAAGGCGATCACCGCCACCCAATACTCTCAGGTTCCCAAACGCACAGCGAAGCAGGCCAAGGCAGCTTCGGGATAACTCCGGAATGGACCCTTCCCACCCTCAGGCTCAGCTCCCTTCCCCACCACGCTGTGTCATCCCGGTCAAGTCAGCCGCTCTGGGCAGCATGGGGGCCCGTGGAGAGCTTTCTGGATGATGGATGACTGAGCGCGACGCGTAATGCATCACGAGTGTGGGTGCAGAAGACATTCCCACACGGGTGTGTTGCCTGGAGGCTGCGAGGTCCCGTCTGACAGTGTTTTGGCTGAGTTCCTTCGAGCTGGGGGAAAGAACTGTCCCCAGCATCCTCCGGCTCCCCGCCCACGGGCCCCGCCTAGTCCCTAGATTCGTCCCGCTGGCCGCGCCCAGCTCCAGGACTCGCCCCGCCCCTGGCTTCCGCGGCCCCGCCCCTGGCTCCCGCGGCCCCGCCCCTTGCCAGCCCCTCCCGGAAGCGCCGGCCGAGCGTGTGCATGGCGCGCGAGTCCTGGGTCTCGGAGGCTGACTCCTCCACCGCCGCGCTCTTCGCCTGGGTACGTGGCTCCGCCCCCGGGCTCGGGAAGCGACTAAGGGGCGCGGAGACCCGGGAGCTCCCGGCGTCTGCGTGGGTGGCGGGGGAACTGGGAGGCAGAGGCCCAAGCCAGGGTCCTGGGTTGGCGCACTCTGGGCTGCAGCAGGGAGGCAAGGGTGCGGAGGGAGGGTCTCCCCGCGGTGCCTGAGGGACCTGCTGCTAATTGTGGCATGAGGACTGGGGGCACGGAGGCACTTCGGGAGGACCCTACCTTCAGGGCAGAGCGTCCATGCTGGGGAAGCCCTTGGCCGCCAGAGCGCCTGGGAAGACAGCGTGGAGGCTGGACAGAAAGAAGATCGCTTGGTGCCAGAGCTCGCGGGGCCACCTGTGTCATCGAACCTTCCTTTTGCCTGGAGGATGGAAGGCTCCTTTCCAGCGCCATCACCCTGGGGAGCATCCGGTGGATGTGAGGCCTGTGGAGTGTGCCCGCGTGACGCGCAGACCCTGCGTATTTGCTGTTACTCTGCTGTGACCGGATCTGATCTTTTCTGGGGGCGTGGGAGTCTGGGCTGGTCAGGTTTGACACCGAGCTTTGAGAGAACCATGGTCATCCTTATGGTGTGACTAGAGAGGAGGCTTTATGCTCGCGAGTGTGGGGGACATGCGTGGCAGGAAGCATATGTTGGGTGTTTCAATTCTTAATACTAAATGCCAAAATTGTAATTGGAATGCATGATTGGTTAACGGCAGTCTCCTTGACTACAGCGGAGGTGTTCTGAGAGTGAGTACTGAGCTAGTGGTGTTCGCATTGTCTCTCTTGGTGCCTGGCATCTTGTAGACCCCAGGGAAATATTCAAGAATGAATGAATGAACAGATGGATGAAACGAATGAATGAGTACCTGTGTGCCACAGCTAAGTGTTAATTTTGGGGAAATACATAGATGTAAAGGGGTTCCAGTTCCTTACTAGAGGGGGCTATAACACCTGTGTTTCTGCCAAAATTAGTATTTATTGACATACTTTTCACTTGTTGAGTGTAAGGTTGTTGGGAGGGAGAGCATGGCCTGGCCTAGCTGGTTCTCCTTGAGGCAGCACTTGAGGTGGGGGCGGGGTTAATAACTGAATGTGTTGCTGCCTGTCATTTTCCAGGAGACTGCTGTCTCTTTGGCAGAGGAGAAACATCTGACAGAGAAAGCCTTTCAGATGTGGCCTTGAATGAACAGAGACAGAAGTGGGGCTGAACCTCCCTTTACTAGGGTGCTTGGAGGCCTGCTGGGGTATTCTTCCTGCTGTGTAATCAGGGTGCATGTATTAGTTGGTTTCTGCTGCTGTGACAAAACACCACAGGCTGGGTTCTTAAACAATAGAAATTTATTTTCTCACAGTGCTGGAAGCTGCATGTCCAAGATTAAGGTGGGGGCACTTTCGGTTTCTCTGAGGCCTCGGCGGTTGTTTCTTTGTGTGTGGGCATCCTTGGTATCTTAGGAAGAGACTGTAGATGGACTGGACTAGGGTCCCACCTTTATAGTCTCATCATTTAACCTTAATTACCTCTTTAAAGGTTGTGTCTCTAATACAGCCATATTGTGATATGTCAGGCTTTAACATAGAAATTTTAGAGGAACACAATTCATCCTCTCACAAGGGTGTGTGTGTGTGTGTGTGTGTGTGTTCTGTCTGGATCCTTTTTAAAGAAGGATCATACCATAATTGTTATAAGGTATATTAAAATTTCCTTTACCCAGCTTTATATTGGGTTTAAGGCCTCTTGCTGCACTACAGAGATTGATACATAGCACGACCCTCGGATTGCTCTTGCCTGGCTTCTCCCGCAGGTGTTCCTCATCCTGCAAGCCTGGTAATGGGGCATCCAGACTGGCTCGAAACCCCAGCGTATGCTCTCTGTTTCACTCTGCAACAGTGGTGTTGCATTCGACCTTTTCAGGATGGAGACTTGTGCCTGACATCCACACCTGTCCAGTGCAGTTTCAGGTTTAGGAGAGTCCCTGACTTCATGGTTTCTAGGAGAGGAGGTAGACTAATCAAGTAGGCAAGACACACTGTAGTACCAAGGAATGATACAAAGAAGAAAATGGGGATAAAATGATGGAGGTGAGCAGTAGTCTAGAGTCATGTGGCTTAAGCTCTGGGCTGGTTCCGAATACATCCTTATTTCTTACTGACAAGTAAGATCTAATGAAAGAAGCAGACTTCTAACTTGCTCACCCAGTTCTGTAACTATGGGTCATTTCTTGAGCCTCCCCGGGCCTTAGTTCCTTCATCTGTAAAATGAATGCTAATGCTCCTTAGTTATGAGGATGGAAGGTGCCTGTGATGTATGCAGAGAAGCACTTAGTTGGAGCTGTATTGTTCCCAAGGCCCTCTTGACCTGTGCCCCGTGCATAGCTCATTCTTCATCTTGGTGCCCTGCTGCTCAAGGTGGCTGGAAATACCCAACAGACAGCCGGGTAATTGTGTGTTTTGTATTCATGTCTTGGTAGTTGTTTTAAATCACACGTTCTCATCCGGGGACCCTCAAAAACGGGTTTTAAATGGCTCCACCACTCACCTCCAAAGGGACCAGCTTGGGAGTAGGCACTTGAAGAGAGGAATTTCTGAAGTATTAAGAAGATTCTCTTCGTGGGGTCACAGTTCCTCTTGTTTGACTGAATATGACAGGCTCTGAGAACTTGGAACATGCTGAGCCTCAGGCTCTTCACAGTGTCTGCTCACTGTTGTGTTTGTGTCTTTTGTCGCAGAGAGGTCATTGTTTCACTTAATGGACATTGCCTTCGTCGTCTTTATAGCATCTTTGTGACATGTATTTGTGTATATACTGAATTCTATTTAGGTAACGTAGCGGTAAAGATTTCAGACTAGAGACTTTTTTCCTTCCAGTGTTGGAGACTGAACCTAGCAACATGCCAGGCCAGCACTCTCTTGCTCTGCTGAATCCCTAGACCTGTACTCTGTATGACTTGATAGTGTAGATCTACAAGGGGGATCTGAATTTTGGAGTTGTCCAATGCTATACTTAAAAAGACCCTTTGGCGATCACTGCCTAGGTCTTGTACTGGACAGATAAATGACAGTGCTTCCTGTTCGGGATGCAGCATCCTTAGCTAACTGAATAAATACAGAGAGTTATTCCTGCTTCCCAGTGAGGATGGGGAGAGGGGTGCAAAACTGATTCCAGACAGAGTGTTTCCTGCTGACTTTTCCCTCATCCCCCATCAAATTTTTTTTCTCAGCTTTCCTAGATAATTAGCTTTTATCAGAGGGGATCCTTGGACTGATTCCCAAAGACAGTTTAGTCTTGATTGGTCCTTGTGATGCAACATAGAATCACCTGGGAAGAGAAATGTCAGTTGAAGGCCTTGGTCAGATTGGCCTGTGAGCAAGTCTGTGATCAATCATCTTGGTTGATTGATGTGGAAGGTCCAGTCAGTCCACTGTGGGTGGCACCATCCCTAGGCTGATAGGCCTGGGCTGTATAAGAAAGTTAGTGGAGAGAACCAGTGAGTCACAGGTAGTTTTCTTCATGGCTTCTGCCCTTTCCTTCCCTAAATCAGTTTTGGTCCCCTCTCCCCCCAGCAACAAACTAGAACAGGGTTGTGTACTTGAAGGGAAAGTTGAGCCACGTGGTTGGCTAAGTTGTGGATGCCAAGGATGCCTCTGAAATAGAAATCACGGTGCTCACAGATGGGCCTGGTTTCTCAATGTAGACTGCACAAGACAGCCTCCTAAGAATGGGTGTGTGAGGGGCTGGAGAGATTGCTCAGAGGTTAAGCGCACTGGCTGCTCTTCCAGAGGTCATGAGTTCAATTCCCAGCAACCACGTGGTAGCTCACAACTATCTATAATTAAATTAAAAAAAAAAAAAAAAGAATGGGTGTGTGAAATGTCAGGGGCTCTGAGAGGTGTGTCAGGGTGAGGGACGCTGACAGGTGGATGGATGCTGACAGTTGGGCACTCAGATTGCTTTTCATCTGTGTTGTATTTTATCCCCAGGGTGCAAATAGCTACGGGCAGCTTGGCCTTGGCCATAAGGAAGATGTGCTCCTGCCCCAGCAGCTGAGTGACTTCTGCGAGCCTAGGTGTATCAAGAGCGTCACAGGAGGAGGGGGCCACTCTGCAGCTGTCACAGGTAGTTCTCTTCACAAATGGATAGCCACTCACTTCTGTGTCGAGGAATTTCCCCTTGGATGTTACCTTGCCATCTTTTGGTCTTTTGTCTTTCTCAGAGAGCAGCATTTGTTTTTGTGAAAGAGCCAAATAACCGTTAAGGGAATCCTAGCTGGTCAGAGCTTGAACTTCTGAGTTCTTTAAGTTCCCTTCCCCTAACCCCTTATACAAATAAAGCTCGGAGAGGAAGGCTTAAGGTCATAAGGCAAATTGGTGGACGTGTTATAACCTGTTTAAGTTTTACTTTGAAGCCTTTGCAACTAGGTGAAATACCCCTTGAGATCACGGACCTTCCCTTGTCCTTAACTTTCTGTCCTAGTGCTGAGGGCACCGGGTGCCACACATGCTTCAGCTTCGTGAAGGCTGCCGTATGGCATCTGGTCAAGAGTGGGAGCTGGGCTCAGTTCTGTGGTTCATTAGCTCTGCGGCTCTGGCCAGTATTTCCCTGTTACACCACAGTGTTCTGCTCTTAGGTCTGCTGCAGTGATAAAATGCCTGACCAAAAGCATCGGGGAGAAGGGGTCTGTTTGACTTAATATTCTCGCAGGGAGTCGAGGCAGGAACTTAAGGCATCACCTCCGCAGTCAAGAGCAGAGAAGCAAAAGCATCCTAGCCCGCTTGCGGCTTATCCTCAGCCAGCTGTCTTCACCCTGACACAGTTAGGGGCCCAGCCCATGAAATGGTGCTGCTGGCCACATTCAGAGTGGGTTCCCCATCTCAATTTCTGATCAAGACAGTCCCACAGACATGTCCACCTGTCAACCTGGTCTAGATCATTTCTCACTAGGACTCTCCTTCCAGGTGATTGTAGGTTGTGGCAAGTTGGTAGCCAAAGCTGAGCAGCACACTCAATTTTTTCTTCACCTGTCCCATGGGGATAATAACAGTAGATAAACTCAGGGTATTTTCAGGCTATATTAGAGCGTTTTACAGGTCTTTGTCATCAGGGATTCCTCCCTTCTTTTGTAAGGAAATGCCAAAAATTACTGATAGAAAGTAACTGTACTTAAGAATGGCATTTGTATTATATATGAATTATTGTTACATTAAAGTTACGTTAAAACAATTTAAAATTAAACCGTTCCTTTCAAAGTATTATGGGTCCTAGACACGTGTGGAAGGTCTCCCATGTTCAGCTCTTTGGACAGTTCCTGGCACATTCTAAGTATTGCGTTGATGTTGGCTTTCCTGTGGTCATGGGCGCTCCATTTGGTGATTGATTGGCACTTGTTCAGAACTGGGAGTTTCCATTTATACATTACATTTGAAGCCCTTGGCCTGATATCTTTGGTTCCGGAACACACTAGCATGCATCACTTAATAACATTAACATGGGCAAGAAGTCTTTTGTCTGTGGCTCCAAATAATGCACAGTAACCTCTTCTTTCTTTGGGAGTTGTGACTCCCTGTGCACGATGGTGACACTGGAGCTTTGTTGTTTTAACTTCGGTACAGTGGCCGCCCTTTAACTTACTGCTGTTTCAGCCAGCAGTTGAATCTCCGCAGTTACTGGCCTGCTTCTTCGGCGGTGGCCTGGCCACTCAGGCTGCAGCTTTGTGGGAATTCTGTTCCCACAGGCACTGGCCCTTTCGCTGCCGCTAAAGGTAGCTTTAACTAAAATTCTGTTGTTCTATTTATAAATAAGACTTGAGGTTCAAAAGCTGGGGTGAAAACCTGCGAGCTCAAAGAGGTGGAGTAGCAACCAGCTGACCCTCTCTCCCTGCCGAAGTCTCGGAAAGAGAGTGTCTTTCTGCTCAACCAAAGCATAAAAAGCCTCCACTCCAAATCCCTCCTGGCCACTTCCTGTGTGTCTCTAACTCATCTGGACGCCCTCGGATGCTCTGTGATTACTTTCTGTCAACTGGTTGCTAACTCATCCTCCTGACCCGAGGTTAATTTTATTGAATTAATTCAAATGCAAACTTGGGGTTCACAGTGTGATCGAATACCCCCCAACAGAGCTTTCTGTTTTGCAGATGGAGGAGGACTTTTTGTTTGTGGCCTGAATAAAGATGGGCAGTTGGGGCTTGGTCACACAGAGGATGTTCTGTGTTTTACCGTTTGCAAGCCTCTCATTAGTTGTCCAATACGACAGGTGGCCTGTGGCTGGGATTTTACCATCATGCTCACAGGTAAGTTCACTCTTGGGTAAATATCACCACCAAGGCTTTGGGTGATAGCAGTGTAGAGGAGGGCCCTGGTTAAATAAGAGCCTCTGTACTTTTGAAGAAAAACAAAAAACCCTAAAACTTGTAAGTGTTATCTATGGCTATGTAGGGAAACTGCAGGGTACCTTTTATAAGGAGAATTTTAACTATAAAGGAGATCAGGCTTGAGTACATGTACATTGAGTACATGCCAGGAACTGGGGGATGGACCAGACCTCATTAGGTGGTCAATTTTAGTCCCCAAAGTTCATGAGAGCTATGCGCCTAGTCTAGCTGGCCAGGAGTGCCATTTAGAGTTATTATGGGTAATGTGCTAGGTGTCTTAGTTAGGGTTTCTGTTGCTGTGGTGAAACACCATGACCAAAAGCAACTTGGGGAGGAGAGGGTTTATTTGTCTTCTGTTTCCACATCACTGTTCTTCATTAAAGGAAGTCAGGACAGGAACTCAGGCAGGGCAAGAAACTGGAGGCAGGAGCTGATGCAGAGGCCATGGAGGAATGTTGCTTACTGGCTTGCTCCTCATGGCTTGCTCAGCCTGCTTTCTTATAGAATCCAGGACCACCAGCCCAGGGATGGTACCCCCAACAATGGGCTGGGCCCTCTCCCACCAGTCACTGATTAAGAAAATGCCCTACAGCCAGATCTTATGTAGGCATTTTCTCAGTTGAGGCTCTCTCCTCTGCAATGATTCTAGCTTGTGTCAAGTTGATGTAAAACTAGCTAGTGCTAATTAATTATGAGGGAGTAGGGATTTCACAGCAATAGGAGCAGGTCTTTCCCACTGAGGGGCTTCCATGGCGACATTGCTGAAGAGCAAACCCAGGCCTTCACGTGTGCTAGGCATGGGCTCTACCACTGAGTTATTTTTCTATCTCCCCTTAAAAACATTTGGTCTCTATGAAGATAGGTAACAGAATGAGTTATGTCTAAAGAGTTGCTAGAATAATTCTTTTGGAAGCAAATCACACCTGTCTGTATTGTTACTCTGTGAATTGATTTCTCTGTTCAACTTTGTCCTTCCTAGCTGGCCAGTCTGGGTTTAAAGGACCACCTGTAGTTTCTGCCTCTTAATGCTCGTGGATCCCAAGATATATAGCAAAAGTCCCAAGCTTTTTTGCACATAACCTTTGACGGGGGTTCCTGTGTCTGCTGCCTTCATCGTACGGGCCATACTCCCTGAACTTTTCTTTGTCGCAGTGCCCAGAACGGCGCCTGTCGTCTGTCTCATGCACTGTTGTCCCGTATTTCAGTATTCCTCAGCTGTCGCCATTTCTGTTTTGTAGAGGAGTTCCATATGTACCCAGTTTGACAGTAATTATCAGATTCCAGACTGGCTGGAGAGGCAGCTTGCTGAGCATGCACGAGGCCCTGGCTAGATTAGCTCTGAAAAACAAAATTCCTTCCATATGAAGAATTTCAGTGCTAGCGATCACTTTGTGAAGTACGTATTATGGGCCCATGTTAGGGTCCTAAGAGGCAGAAGGAAGCACTGTTTGCAACCAGGTGTGAGAAAGGCACAAAGCGGTCAGAGTTGCAAATCAGACTGTCAGGTTTATGGATAAAGGTTAAGTTGGAGGACAGGGCTAATTATGAAGCCAGGTGGTTCTAACATTCCTCTGGTCCAAATTTGCCCTCCAAACTCTAGACTTGTTTCCCAGGGAGAACTCTTATTTGCCTGGCCATGCATATTTTGTCCTTTTCCCCAGACTCTTCAGGTAAGTGTATGGGGAAGGGCAGGGAGGAGAAAGGCCTAGAGCATGCACAGAATTTGTGAATGGAGACATGGGAAGTGGGGTGGAAACACAAAGTGGGAGTAAGATTCACTCACTCTAATACTAGCCCTGAGCTAAGTGCTCTGCACAGGTAATGTACCATTGAGGATACAGAGTGGCCCATAATCTTTAGTCTGGAGGAATAAGAGAAGGGAAGTGGCCGGAAGGCTTTGAGGCACGGGACCCTTGATGCCTCCTCTCATCCGTGACTCCCTGTTGGTCACAGGCATCTCACTTCTTAGATTTATAATATGAATGCTTATCTTTTGCAGAAACAGGTCAAGTTCTGTCTTGTGGATCTAATGCCTTTGGCCAGTTAGGTGTGCCGCATGGTCCTCGCCGATGTGTGGTTCCCCAGGCCGTTGAGGTGAGCACATCCCAGTTTTAGCTTATTCTGTCCTCTGGTTTCTAGCTGTTCCATGCAGCCTTCCCCATACTGAAAGACTCGGTTGGTTCTTGACAACCATGGAGCAGTAGAACTTGAGTTGAAAATAAGTTCTTCTGTTAAAAATCAGGGATTTGTTAAAAATTTGAAGGGATCAGTGCTGGATGGGAAATCTGTTCGTCTTCGTGCACATTATACGGTTTTATAAACTAGGACAGTAGAAAGGCATCTCATATGCTCATTGTTAACAATGGAAACAGGTCCAAATAGGTGTAATTTGCCTCAAGACCTAAGTTTGGGGTCTGGGAAGATAGCTAGTGAGCAGAGCATTTGCTGTGCTCATGAAGATGAGTGTGGATCTCCAGAATCCATAAAGCTGGCTACAATAGCACAAGTTTGTATGTAATCCTGGTGCACCAGTGGGAAAATGGGAAGCTGAGACAGGAGACTACCTGGGACTTCCCAGGCCAGCTAGCCTGGCATAAGAAGTGGCAAAAAGCAAAAGAGAGAGACTCTGTCTAAAACAAAGTGGAAGGGGTAGAGCAGCCCTGAAGTGTCCTCCGACTTCCTCATGCATGTGATGGTGTATGCCCACATTCACAGATATGTACATGAATACACACACCACAGACATATTACACACACCCACGAAAAAAAGACAGTGGATTCAGCAAATGGTAGTCCAGTGCTGTCCTGCAGAAGTATCAAATGATTGAAAATTTTCTGAAAGCCCCATTTAAAAACAAGTAAACACTCAAAATTAATTTTTAATAACAGCTTATTGAGCAGTGGTTCAGATACCATTGAATCCGCTCCTTTGCAATGTATACTTCAGTGTTTTTCAGTATGTTCTCAGGGGTAGCTGCCATTGTCATTATCAAATCCTAGAACATTTGCATTGTGGCCAAAAGGAACTCTAAACTCAGCAGCAGTGGCTGCCTGTCTTCCTCTCCTCCAGCCCCTGGTGGCTGCTAGTCTACCTTCTCTGTGGATTTATATGTTCTAGCCATTTCATATAAATGTAATTGTACAACATGTGGCCTTTTGTGTGTCTCTCGTCATGCACTGCTTTCAAGTTTTATGTGTGTAGCATGTAATACACACACACACACATATGTAATTTTAATGACATTTTTAAAGGATTTATTTATTTTGTGTATATGCATGTTTTGCCTGTGTGTGTCTGTGCACCATGAAGGCAAGAACAAGGTATGAGATGCTGGAACTTGAGTTATAGACAGTTGGGAGCTACCATGTGGGTGCTGGGAATTGAATGCAGGTCCTTTGGAAGAGCAACCAGTGCTCTTAACCTCTGAGCCACCTCTTAAGCCCCTTGACTTTTTTTTTTTGAAGTATAGCGTCTCATATAGCCCAGACTGCCCTCAGACGTGTTATATATAACTGAGGCTGGACTTGAACTCCTGATCCTCCTGCCTCCACCTCCCGTGGCTTCGGTAACAGATGCATCACCACACCCAGCCTAGCTTTAGAAACTTGAAGACTTATTTAATCTGTCCAAGCTATTGTCATTTATATAAACATAAATGTAACATTTGTGCATCAGGTATTTCCCCTTCTTTCTTTGGTGCCGAGGCTCTGAACTCTGTGTGCATGTTTTACTGGTTGTTTTGAATCTAATCACATGCAAGTGTTCAGTGTCCACATGTAGCAGTGACCATAGTAGGGTGGGTGGGAAGCAGGACTTGTAGCTTTTTTAATTTTAGACTTTTTTTTTTTTTTTGGTTTTTTCAAGACAGGGTTTCTCTGTGTAGCTTTGCGCCTTTCCTGGAACTCGCTTTGGAGACCAGGCTGGCCTCGAACTCACAGAGATCCGCCTGCCTCTGCCTCCCAAGTGCTGGGATTAAAGGCGTGCGCCACCACCGCCCGGCTGACTTTTTTTTTTTAATTGATTCTTTGTGGATTTCACATCATGCATCCAGATCCTATTCATCTCCCTGTCCCTTCATATGTCCCTCTGCCTTTGCACCCCCTCCCCCCAAAATAAAATAAAATTTACAAAACAAAATAACACACACACACACACACACACACACACACACACACACACACACACACACACACACGTCTCAGTGTGGAAGCTGTAGTGTGACACAGTGAGTCACACAGTTTACCCTTTAGTCTGTACATCTTTACTTGTGTTGATTGCAATGAATCATTGGTCTGGCTCAAGGCCTCTGGCTTCTACTATACCCATTATACTTGGCCCTCACTGGGACTGCTCTTGGATATCTTGCTGTTTCCCCATGTCATACAGTTCCTGCAGCTTTGGATCTGCAGGTCTGGCCCCTTCACATGCTCCAGCAGTTCATAGATAAGGTGGATGTTGGGGTGGACCAACTCGTAGCCCTGGTTCTGGGCCAAGTGGTAGCTGGGTTGGTCGGTCTGCCAGCTCTCCCTCATTGACACTACCAGGATGAGCTCTCCAGCATTGCCCCGGCTAGCTCACTCACTGCAGCAGGCAGCAAGGAGTGGGGCCAGTTCTGCTCTCGTGCCCTCGGCGCTGGCTCACCAGTGCCCACACCATCAGGGCCAGCTCTGTTGTTTTGCCCAGGCAAAGTGCAGGGCCTGGGTGTTTGGCTTCTGTTTAGAGCTCTTTTTATGACATCCCAGGTTTGTGAAATTTACATGTGTCTTACTTTGCTTTCTATTGCTGTGATTAGCATCATGATCAAAAACAACTTTGGGAGGAAAGGGTTTATTTTATCTTACAACTGTCAGATCACACCCCATCACCCGTCACTGAGGTAGGTCAAGGTAGGAACTGAAGCAGGAACTTGGGGCTGGAACTGTATGACATGGGGAAACCTGGAGGAACACTGCTTACTGGCTTGCGTTCAGCTCATGTTCAGTTGCCCTTTCTTTACCTCCTGGGACCCGGGGCCCAGAAGTCGCACCACTCGAGTTGCCTGGGGCCCCCACATCAATAGTTGATCAAGAAAATGTGCCACAGACTTGCCTGCAGGCCAGTCTTTTTTCCTAAATATTTATTTATTTTATATATATGAATGCTTTATTTTCATTTATACCAGAAGAGGGCATCAGATCCCATTAGAGATGGTTGTGAGCCACCACATGGTTGCTGGGAATTGAACTCAGGACCTCTGGAAGAACAGCCAGTGCTCTTAACTGCTGAGCCATCTCCCCAGCCCAGGCCAGTCTTATGGAGGTGTTTTCTCAGTTGTGGTTCCCTTTTCCTATATGATCCTAGTTTGTGTCAAATGGGAGTAAAAAATAAAAAGCATAATATTGTAAGTGGTCCTGATGGGAACAGGAAAACTTTCAGGAAATACACTAAAGTCAAGAATGGGTTTTCACTGCCTCAATTTCCCCTCTGCCACCTAATCCCTAAACTCCGGTTAGGAGTGGCAGATGCGTTTTCATTGGAGAGGTCGGGTCTGCTGCTGTCTTCTTGTGGAATTCAGTTGCACCACAGGGTGCTCTGTTATTTGGGGGTAATGGTTCCCAAGGCCTGCACACAGGTCTAGTTCTACAGAGCTCTGGGTCCCCCCTGTAACTCCCAGGTGCAAATAGGTGGCCTTGTAAGAACCTACACATGTTATAATTAATTAATTTAGCCTAATTATAGTTGATATAATTAAAGAGGACAGGAAGGGACAATGGTTAAAATATGCTGGATGACAGAGTTAGTAACTAAGAACATTTTGATGGGCTGTCTCCCATGTGGCAATGGGAGGGATATACCAGAATGAGAACTGATGGAGATTCTTCGTCTGTGGATGGCAGCTGCCATGTTTGGGCACTGAATTTAGGTAGTGAGGACATTGGTGGTTAAGACCTGTCCTGGCGCCTGAGAGATTTGTAATTTAATGGCACATGGTAAATACATGCTGTAGATGTAACCAACGGTCTTATAAAATAAGAAACACAGAGCCAATTCAGAGAAGAAAGCCAAGAGGTCAGAGCTAAGAGCCTCACCCTTCCTGATTCAGGGATCCTCTCCATCCAAGAGAGCTCTCCGAAAAGGACCTACTTCCTGTGTGTCTGTCTTTAAAGTCTTCCTGTTCTGCCTTCTCATTGGTTGTAAACCCAAACATGGGACTGCCTCGTCACTGCCTGAATGTACCGCCCTCCAGGTCCTTAAAGGCATGCGCCACCGCCGCCACGCACTTGCTATGACTCTAATAGCTCTGACCCCCAGACAACTTTATTTATTAACATACAATTAAAATCACATTTCAGTATAAGTAAAATACCACCACAACATGCAGTGCCATTGTCATGCTAGGATCGTGATAAATGCTCATGTAGTCCCAAGGAAGGACTGGACTCCTAGCTAGCAGGAAGTTTATCTGAGTCTTAGAGTTGAGTCCAGGTTTCCCTGGCTTGGGATAACAGGATGCAAACAGGTGCCAAAGAAGAACATTGTAGGCCAAGGCACAGTGTGGATGTGTTTATGGGAGCATAGACAAGACAAGCATTTGGGATGCCGTCAACAGGCGCTCAGGCTGGGATGTGGGGAAAAGTGGAAGTACCGGGGTGGAGTGAGGACCCATGGGTAGTAGAATAGCACGTAAGATAACAACATAAAGAGGTGGGCCTGGCCCACTGGTTATCTTTATTAAAAAGAAAGGAGGGCAGGGAAGAAGAGCATTTAAAGAACCATCTACTGTAGTAGCAGTCAGATTTTATTTTGCTGGGGGCTAATGTGATTGGGGACACCAATGTCAGCTGTATTGTCTCCGGAAGGGAGGCCAGAACCTTGTCTTTTGTGCTGGTCAGACTGATCTGGTGTGACAGATTCTCTTGTGTATTGGTGCATAGGCTCTAGACATAGTGATCCTTAAGACTTATTCTCAGCCTTGAAAAGAGAGTGACTGAGGGCCAGGGACATAGCTCAGGGGATAGTTTCCCAGCATGCAGGGAGTCCTGGGTTTAGTTCCCACACTGCCTAAACTGGACATGGCAGTGCATGCATTTATTCCCAGCACTTGGGAGGCAGAGGCAGGAGGACCAGAAGTTCAAGGTTATCCTCGGCTACATATCTAGTTTGAGGCCATCCTGGGATATATGAGGCCAGAGCGGGGGGAGGAATCCAGAACATATCCAGAGGAGAGAAACTCAGTGATAGCTGTTGCAATTGGGATGTTTGTCTAAAGAGTCCTCCATTAGTTCTACTGTGGGTGACAGTAGCTAAAATAAGCATTATCCCACATTTTTGAGGGTCTGGAATGGGACCCCTTTGAGCTGGTCTTTCACAAAGTAGCAGTGAAGACATAGCTAGGTCTGTCCACAGCCTCCAGGGCTGCACTGGGGTAGAGACCCACTGCCCAGCTCTTACGATGCTTCTGGTGGGAGCCACAGCTCCTTGCTGTGTGGGCTTTCTGTACAACTGTTGAGACCTGGCGGATGGCTTTCTTAAGAGGCGGCCTCGGAGCCTTTTGTCATCCTGCCTCTGACTCACTCTGCTCCTTTCTTCTTTCCGCTAGAAGTGTGTCACTAAGTCCAGCCCACACAGGGGAGGGGAATCAAGCTCTGTGACTCGAAGGAAGGGAGTAGTATCGAAGAATTTGAGGACCTATTTTTAAAACCGCCACAAGATGTCTTAGAGAGGACATGACAACTGTCTTCAAATATTTGGAAAGCTTTGTCAGAAGCTCAAGGCAGCTGGGTTTGGCTCCACCTAGAGACACAAGGAGACGTGCAAGGATGGATCAGGTGCCTAGGGAGATGGTGAGCCCCGTGTCCCCAGAGGCGGGTACCAGATGGGGGGGGGCGGGGGGGGGGGGGGGCTGAATGACCATTTAAGGAAGAGCTTCCAACCTGGCTGGGGATTGAACTGGGTCAGGAGGGAAGACTAACGCCCTTACTATTTAAGTCTTATTGGAGCACAGCCATGCTTTCTCCTGTGTAGCTGTTTGATGTTACAGGGCTGAGCTGTGTGGCAGGAACCATATGGTATTTGGCTGTTTTGGGGAAATGTTTACTGGATGACTTTGGAGGTCCCCGCCCCGCTGCCCTTAAGAGGTAGTGCAGTGTGGTACTGTGATATGATATTTTAAAAAGTTATTTTCCAGAGCTGGGGAGATGGCTTAATGGTAAGAGTGCTTCTTATACAAGCACGAGGACTTGGGTTTGAATCTTCAGAACTCACGCAAAAAAAGTCGAAGCAGGGGCTAGAGAGATGTCTCAGCTGTTAAGAGCTCTTGTGGCTTTTGCTGAGGACCTGGATTCAGTTCACAGTACCCACGTGGTAGCTCACAACCATCTGTAACTCCGGTTCCATGGGATCTGATATCCTCCATCATAGGCACTAGGCATGCATGTGGTACACATACATAATTCAGGAAGAGCAGTCATACACAGAAAATAAAATAAATATTAAAAAAAAAAAAGGCCAGGGATGGCTATGTATGCCTGTAACTCCAGCACTGAGGGAGCTCGATGGCCACCCAGCCTGGCTGAGGCAGGGAGCTTCCAGTTCAGTGAGAGACCCTGCTTTAAGGCAGTAAGGTGGAGTGTGATAGTAGAAGATACCCAGTGTCTTCCTGTGGCCTACTTGTGTGCCCATACACTCATGTGCTTACAACACACACACAGACTCATGTGCATGCAACACACAGACTCATGTGCATGCAACACACACATAAACACTCATGTGCATGCAACACACAGACTCATGTGCATGCAACACACAGACAAACACTCATGTACATGCAACACACACACACACACACACACTTTCATCTATCAATAAATACAGAAGTATTTCTGGGTGAGCATATGGGGGGAATGCTTCAGGCTGCATTGAGTTTGCACATGAGTTACATGAGATTTTGTAGATGGATGATTCTGAGAGTAAATCTTGTTCTTTCTTTGGACAGCTCCTGAGAGAGAAGGTTGTTTGTGTCGCTGCTGGACTGAGGCATGCATTAGCCACTACAGGTGACCACTCAGCCTTTATTTCCAGAGGAAAACTTCATAAGGAGTGTTGGCAAGGGTCCCGCTGTGCTGTAGCTCCAACTGAAAGGAGAGACCATGAAGTAGAAGTCACTCAAGAGTCTTAGCAGGAGGAGGAAGGAAGTGAGCTGTCTGGCTCTCTTTGTTGGAGACATGCTGCTGGATTTTTCATAATTTGATTCTCTTATTTAGTCCTCACGGCCAAGGAGTGGTGTGAGTTAAAGTTTTACCCATCAAGAACTTGTGGAAGTGCTTGTGAGTAAGGCAGGAAGAGCTAGAGACCATCAGTGTAGACATTGCAGTGAACTGTGTTGCCTTCCTGCTGGATTTTAATGTTTGTAGATTGAAAAACTCTAAGTGAGCTGCCTTCTGTATACAAGTGGGAAGCATGTATCGGGGGGCTGGTGGTGGCATTAAGGTAGATAGGACTCTGGCCTTGATTTGAAGGTCCTAAAGTGTAGAAAACAATTGATACATAGGTAGTTCCTTTTAAAAAGAGGGGTAAGGTGGGAGATGGGTCAGTAGATACTACAATTGCCTTGAAAGGATGAGGACCTGAGTTCAAATCTCTAGAACCCATGTAAAAAGCTGGGCATGGCAATGTGCACCTGTAATGCCAGCAATGGCGAGGTGAGAAGTGGAGACAGGCTGATCCCTGGAGCTCACTGGCGAGCCAGCCTGGGCTACTTGATGAACTTCCAGACCAATGAATGACCTTATCTCAGTTAAAACTGAAGACATTTGAGGAACCACCACCGAGGCTGAACCCTGACTTATATGCACCTGCACACACATGCACACATAAATATACATGTGAGGGAACAGATGCTTGGGAGGGAGAAGCTAGGGTGTACTCAGAGGAGAGAAACTAGGGAGAGGGAGGAGTTAGAAACTCAGGGATTGGTAGAGGAGCTTCACCCTTCCGTGTTTTCGATTTCTGCACTTGCTCCTCTTGGGCTGTGGCCCAGTGTTCATCTCCTGTGGCTGCTGGCGCTCCATGTCGTGTGAGTCCAGATGTGGGTGGGTGAGGACAGAAGAGGAGAGGCAAGGAAGAGGTAGTGAAGCTCTATGCTGGTCAACTCCTGTGGCTTCCTGCTGCTTACACCTTCTCTTAAAGCGAGATATTGACACAGCAAGTAAGAGCACCAGCTGCTCTTCCAGAAGATGCAGGTTTAATTCCCAACACCCACACACAGCTCGTAATAGTCTGTAACTCCAGTACCAGGAGAGCTGACCCTCTTTTCTGGCCTCCAGGGGCACCAGGCATGCTTGTGTTGGACAGACACACATGCAGACAAAATGTTCATGCACATACAACTTTTTAAGACATGAGATCTTGTGTTTTAGAGAATTAGAGACCCACATGAAGTTGCTAAAAGCAAAATAGATTCCTTCGAGTTCTTTTTCCAGCTTCCCTCAGTGGTAGCAGCTTGTAGAATTGACAGTGCAGCAGCTCACCCGGGATGTTGCTGCTGATACAGTCAGGATGCAGAGGAATTTTATCACCACGAGGTCTGCCGTGCTGGTGTTGATGGCCACACTCACTTCCTGCTGTTCCCAGCCCTTTCTTAGCCCTCGACAACCGTTCTTGTTTCCTGTGTCTGTAATGTCGCCTCTGAAATGCTCTAAGATGCTCTCATACAGTATATGACCTTTAGGGGTTGGCTTTTCCTTCGCAGCCTAATTCCCTGGCTCCCTGTCTTAGCCGTGTGTATCCATAGCTGATTCCTTTTTGTGATGAATAGCACTGTATGGATGTGACACTGGATTAGCTTGCTAGAGCTGTTGTAGCGAAGTACTCCAACCCAAATGGCTTAAATCACAAACATTCATTTTCTCACTGTTCTAGAGGCTAAAAGCCCAGCATCAGGGTTGGTTTCTGGCGACACTGTTTCCTTGGCTTGTAGATGCCCCCTTCTCACTGTATCCTCACAGGCTTTTCCTCTGTGCATCTGTGCAAAGAGAACTCTCTCATGACTCATCCGTACAGAGCCTGGTCCTATTGAACTAACCCCACTTCCCATAGGCACCATTCAGCTTTCCTAACCTGTAATGCCCTGTTCCCAAACAAAGACACAATGGAAATTAGGGATTCCACACCTGGATGTTGTGGGGTGGGGCACAGTACAGTCTGTAACAGCCAGTTTGTTTAACTAGTTACCCATTGAGGAATGTCTGGCCTGTTTCCAGTTTTGGCCTATTTGCAATAACCTATAAACATCTGTGGACAGGTTTTATATGAATGTAGATTTCATTTCTCTGGGTTTCGTGGGTTCAGGAGTGTGACTGCTGAGCCGTGTGGCAATGACCACTCATTTATAGACAGGCTGTCTTCTTAGAAATTGGCAGGGCGTTGGGGCTAGAGAGAGGGTTCAGTGGGCCAGGTGTTTGCTGCACTAGTGTGAGGACCTAAGTTCAGATCCCCAGCACCCCCTAGAGCAAGACATGGTTGTGTGTGTCTGTAGGGTGAGGTGGGCAGAATCCCCAGAAGCTCACAGGCCAGTGAGCCTTGTGTATGCAGCCAGCAAACAAAAGACCCAGTCTTGAGCAAGGTGGGAAGGGAGGACCATAGTTTGAGGCTGCCCCCCCCTTTAATTCTTTAAGTAGAATATAGAATGGTTCAGTTGCTATGGAAAGCAACATGGAAGTGCTGTATAACTAACTGTAGCCACCCCCCCCCCCTTTTTTTTTTAAAGAGATGTGTCTCACGACATAACCCTGGCTGGCCTCAAGCTCACTATGTAGACCTGTCTGGCTTTGAACTCACAGAGATCCTCTGAGTGTTCCTCTGCCGAGGATCCTCTGCCTACTGAGTGCTGGGATTAAAGGTGTGTGCCACCACACCCAGCGTGGCAAATTTCATACGAGAGAAAAAGGAGGGAGAGGCAAAGAGATCAACCGTCTATAGAATGGAAGACACCAGATATAACTGGCGTTATTCCTAACAGCTGAGACAAACAGCTCCTCAGGTGTCCGTTGACAGGTGAATGAGCAAGCAAAATGTGGCACACACATGTGCACACACATGTAACTTCTCCCTCCACTCTTCCCTACCCATGGGATAGTATGAGCCTTAGAAAGTACAGAACTGTTGATAGGCTCCTCCATAGATGAACATGCTGCTGAATGGAATAAGCCAGTCATAGAAAGGACAAGTGCTGGCATTCCATTCATACGATTATTCCAAACTAGAGACAGTGAATGGCAGCCCCAGGGCAGGGGGCCCAGGATGGGGGGTGACTGGGTACAGTCTGCTGCAGTGTTTCAGGATGAAGCAGTTTTGGAGCTGGAAGGGTAATGGTGACTGTCACACAGTCACCATGGTGACTGTGTGGTGCCACTGGGTTAGACACTTAAAATGGCGAAGGTGATACATTTTACACTGTACACATTTTACAATAAAATATTTCAAAGAGGAGATGGAGAGACCACCCACTGGTTAAGAGCACTGGCTTCCCTTGTAGAGGACCCCACATGGTGGCTCACAGTGGTCTGTAGCTCCAGTTCTAGGGGAACTGAAGTCCTCTTCTGGTCTCTGTAGGTACCAGGCACACATGTGGTGCAGAGTCATACACAAAGGCCAAACACTCATACACATAAAATAATAATAAATATCTGGGGAAATTTTCAAAGGGAATAATCCATTGTTTGAGACATGGCGAATATATCAGCCACTTGTTGTGTGCAGGGAACTTTTTGTCCTTGAAGTTCATCTGCTGGTTGTAGGCCTCTCTTGTACTGCATTGTTCTCAGTGGTCATAGCTGCTGCTTCATAAAGCAAGCTTGTCTTGTTACCGTCTGAGAGTGATGACTGTATAATGGTCCTGAGGTGCAGACCTTGATGTTGTGTTAGCTGGTGGATCCAGGCTGTGCACATCTGACTGTCTGCCAAACGCATAGGGTTTTATCTGTGCACGTCTCTGGGGCTTGGGATGTGGATACATAGGTTCAAGTGGCCATTCTACTGAAATAATGGCTGCCATACTGTCTTGTAGTCACCGATACACATGTATTTGACAATAGAGGATCTGAACTCACCTTGGTTGGGTAGAAAGGCACTACCTCAAGTGTCAGCTGAACCCCAGTGTTTTCTCTACTATTGATTCCCCATGTGACCCCCAAATCACAGTCTCTCTTCTGGACCTCAGTTTCCTCATCTAGTAAATGTGGGGTGTGGACTCAATGGTCTTCAGGGTTTCCTTTGAGGTTAGCTATGACCAAGGCAGCATTCCAGGGCTGTAGCTGTGAGGCAGTGCCTGGGACTTTTGAGAGGAAGTTTTACAACTTTGGAATTTTCTCTCATGGTCTTAGACTGTCCAAAGACTGGATTTGTGTTTGTCTGGTTGATAATCCCCGTGGCGAATCACAGACCCTTGCGGAAGCCCCTGTGTGGTGTTCACACCGGCTGAGGCTGTGTTGGGAAGTCCCCACAGCAGTGCGGTCGAGCAGCAATCTGGTCTAACTCTTACGTACATTCTCTCTTTTCCTTCTGGCTCTGCTGGGAAGTGAACGGCAGTGTCTTCCAGTGGGGGACTGGCTTGGCATCTTCGGGACGACGCTTGTGTCCTGGGAAGACTCTCCCATTGTTTTTGACAGCGAAGGAACCGAGCAGAGTGACAGGTGAGCTGCTTATTTCTTCACAGTCTTTGGTTCCTCTTTGTGAGGAAGAACATAGATCTTCAGGAAATGGGGAAGGGGGGTTTCATTTTCTCTCTCTCTCTCTCTCTCTCTCTCTCTCTCTCTCTCTCTCTCTCTCTCTCTCGTTCTTTTTCTAAGCCCTTTAGTTTGTATGGATGTTTTGTCCGTGTGTGTGTCTGTGCACCGCTTGCATGCCAGGTGCCCAGGGAGGCCAGAAGACAGTGTTGCATCCCCTGGAATTGGAGTTACACCAGTGGTGAGCTGCCCTGTGGGTGCTGAGAACCAAATCTAGGTCCAGCCAGGACTCTTAACCGCTGAGCCATCTCTCTAGCCTTAAGCCTTCGGTTTTTCTTGATCTTTCTAACTTTCTCGGTTGGTTAGATTGTCAGTCTTTTGTGACTTTTCTAGCCCCAGTACAAGCCACCATCTTTGCCACCAGGGTCTGCGACCTGTTGATCGATAGATGCCAGGCAGGTGGGTGGAGATCAACGAGGAAGTGATAGAATGGATCGTAGCCACCTGGAAGAGGTGATGTAGGAGTTTGGAAACAGGGCGTCGTGATATAGTGAGTCTCGAGTTCTGAATCCTAGACTCAAGTTGCCCACAAGGCACCTGGGTGACTGCACAGAATCAGCTGTGCTGGGTTTCCTGCATGGCCAAGGGGACAGGAATGGCCTCTCAGTGCAGGAGTCACACTCCGGAGAGAAGACTGTGGGCTGTGCCTCTGTGCCATTTCCTTCTCCCGGAAGGGAGACAGGAACGAGTGAGGATGTAGGGAGCAGGCCTGGGGTGTCTACACATGGGAACACAGGAGGTGATCTGTATGCTGCCCATGGGTCTGCTGCTGGCTAGTTGGCCAATAGGTACGCCCCCCTCCTTTCTTTTTCTCCATCGGCCACTCTCGGGTCCTTTTCAGCTCCTCATCTCTGTTCTCCACTCTCTCTGTAGGCCTTTCTGACTTTCTGGTACCATGTCTATCTCTTCTCTTCTCTGTAACTCTTACTTTTGGGTCCAGTTCCCTGAGGGTTGGCTATGGGAAAATCCTATATAGGAGACCTCTAACTACTCTTCTCAGGCTCCAAACAAAAGACACTGGAAGGTGCTGGGAAGGGTGGGAACAGACTAGAGACTGTAGAGCACACATGCATTGGGGTCATTCTGGTTTTGTGTAGGTATGTGTGTAGTGATATATTGTGTACCCTAATAAACTTGGCTGGGGGTCAGAGGATAGAGCCAGCCACTAGATTAGACATAGAGGCCAGGCAGTGGTGGCACACACCCTTAATCCTGTCACTCCTCTGTATTTCTGTGAGTTCAAGGCTGCACTGGAAAGAGAGCCAGGCAGTGGTGGCACACGCCTTTAATCCCAGTACTGGGAAGCACACACGCCTTTAATCCCAGGGAGTGATGTCTGGGCGGTGAAAGGTATATAAGGTGTGGGGAAACAGGAACTCACTCTCTTGAGGCTGGCTTGTTCTGTTTCTCTGATCTTTCAGCTTTCACCTCTATATCTGGCTCTGGTTTTGTTTTTTGTTTTATTAATAAGATGGTTTATCAACTTGTGTTACATATGTATGTGTGTATATGTTTACGTATGTACATGTATGTACACGTATGCATGTGGATGGGAAGGCCAGAGGACTGCCTTGGCTGTTGTTCCTCTGGCACTGTCCACTGTGTTCTAGGAGACGGGGTCCTCCACAAGCCTGGAGCCCACTGGGTAGCTCACCTGCTCCACCTCCTGACATCGGGATTGTAATGTGCCGCCGTGTTTGCCTTAAAAAGGCTGTAAAATGACACTGTGTGTGTGTGTGTGTGTGTGTGTGTGTGTGTGTGTGTGTGTGTGTGCGCGCGCGCGCGCGCACACGCTCCTGTGCACGTGTACAAGGGTGTGTGTGTGTGTGGTCTCTCACAGGACGCACTTCCCACACCTTCTCCTCACTTCAACAAGATGGTCATAGCGCCTGACTGGCCACTGTATCTGTAGACAGACTCTTTGCTCTGCCGGAAGTACCTTTCCTTCCTCTTTCTCTGGAAAAGCCCTGGGATTTCCTCGAGGTCTGGCTCAGACATGGCGCTCTCAGAGAAGTCTCCCCATTTGGCCTCCTCTTGCCTTCCCTTTTGTAGATAGCACCATTTTGCATCAGGTGTGAATGGTTACCAGTTTTCTCCTGTGCCAAGGGGGGAAATGAAATGTTGTTCTTCTGTATTTTAGTCCTGGGCCAGTAACCAGAAGGCATAACAAAACACTTAAACAGCCAGTGTGGGAGCTGCCTGGAACAAGAGCTCAGAGTTGTCAGGGGGTTTCTGGTGGGTTTGAATGGCTCATTAGTTTTCCGCCCTCATAGCCCATCATTTTGCATTCTCCCATCTTCACCCTGCTACCCAGGGACCCCTTGCTGGTGGATGTGGCTGGGAACTTCTGCTTTGTTCTATTCATTCTAAGGACACTTGAAGATGTGAGATGCCTTTTAGTTAGTAAAACAGAAGTTTTTGAAAAGAGTTGCAGACTAAGACTGTGTTTTTCTGCAGGTTAGACCATAAATTACCACAGGCTGTCCCAACTCCTAACAGGATAGATTGAGATTCTGCCTTGTTGGTGAAGGTAGTGTAATTCAGGGAAGTAAAGTGCTGGAATTGGAGGTCAATAATTGACGTGTGCAAACCCCCTTACCTCACTGTCTCCATCATGCCAATCATCCTGTTGCTCACACGTGCCTGCACTGGGTGGCCTTCTCCCCATGCTCAGGTAATGCTGGGCCCTAGAGTCCACTCTCATGCAATGTGTTCTAGCATAAATATAGCTCAAAACAAACAAATTTCCTTTGCAGGCCTAGAGAATTCTACAGCGGTATGTGTTGTTGCAGGATCTGACCACTCGGCCTCGTTAACAGGTAGGTCCAAGCTCTTCAGAGCTGAATGTGTCCTTCAGCTTTCTGCATGCTGTGGTCTGGAGTGTAGCTGAGACAGAGTTGGGGGGAAGTATAAATTTTGCAGTGACAGTTTTAGTAACATTATTGATATCATTTTAGGCTGTTATGCCCAGATCTTGAAGATCCCCAAAAGACTACCACGGAGACTGAATCCCTTATGTAAAAGCAAAGAGCCTTTATTTTTAAGCCCCAGGGCTTGGTCTGTCTGTCCCATGCAGTGGTGAGAGCAGAGAGCCCTGAGCCCAAGCAGGGTAGGGTTTTTATCATAGCAGAGGTTGGGGTGAGGGGATTTCCAGGGTCCAGGACCCTGATTAGCTGACAATTGTCTAGGGGTATCTGTAAAGCAAAAACAGGTGTGTACTAGACTCAGGGACATCTGGCCACCTTATCTAAAGGTTGGAATGTTTGGGATGTCAGGTACTTCCCCATCCCTGGGTGGATCCCTGGGTGATGTTAGCTATGGCTTTTCCTGGATCTAAGTGTTGCCTGCCACTAAACCTGTCACAGAAGCTGTGTCTGGGTCCCTAAGCCTGTTTTAGGGCCCCTCCACAAGGCAAATTATCTTTTGAGACCGTCTCCCCATCTGCAAAATCCTTTATGAGTAGCTGTAAGAACTTAATTTGATAGTATATATAAAGCACTCACATCAAGCTTAGGCTCATTGCTCATCCTCTGAGTTTTCTCAATTATACAGGATGGAAATGATTATCTTCCTCTTGGGGGAACTGTGATGGGGCAGATCATGAAATCAACAGTAAATTTATATATAGCTGCGCATTGCTTAGTGATGGGGGTGTGCCATTGCCTGAGCATCAAGGAGATACAGTCTACTGCACACCTAGGCTTTGTGATGTGGGTACCGTTGTGTATGTGGCTCATTGTTGATCAAAATGTTAAGGAGCAAGTACTTGACCATGTAGCATACTGCTCTTTTCTTTGTTTTGCTTTTGAGCCAGAGTCTCACTCTGCAGTGAAGCCTGAGCTGGACACACACACACACACACACACACACACACACACACACACACACTCTCTCATGGCTGGCCTTAGAACTCCTGATTCTTTTGCTTTCATCCCCCAAGCTGTAGGATTACAGGTGTGCTCCACACTGCTCAGCTTTTATACTGTAGTTTTCTGACTCTCCATCAGTGCCAAGCTAGTGCATTATAAGTACTCCAGTGGCCTTTCTTCAGGAAGCCATGCATCATTTTCTCGTGCAGGAAGGTCTTCCCTTTCCTTTGGCCTGGATTGTCCTGCTAGGGCAGGGCAGACTGCAGCCTGTACCTCTGAGGAACTTATTTTTTGTTAGACCTCTCACACAGAGCCGAGTGCCTTTCATTTTAAAGCAGTAAGTGGGGACTCTCATACTGGTGTGCTCAGTGTTTTGTGTGGAGATTCATGTGTGCACATGTCTGTAAACTCAGCCTAGTATGGTCTGACCGAGTGGACAGCTAACTAACTGTTGGCATTGACAGAGTACCAGAGACAGTGTGAAAGTTTAAATACTTAAATTCTGAGCAGCTGCCAATGAACTCTATCTAGTTCAGTGAGTCTTAAACAACTAACCAGTTGACGCGAGGGCCATCAATTATAGCCTGAGTCTCGCTTTGGCTTTACCGTGGTGGTTGGTGAAAGTGTTGAGTTGTATGCTGGTTCTGAGTGACTCCCAGGCGCCTGACCCTCTCCTCTGCAGACACAGGGCTGCAGGTGTCTTGTTCAGCCCACAGCCAGTGATGGCGGCAACATCCTTTTGGAGTAAGAATAGACTAAGAGACATTCATTTTCTGCCCTAATTGACCTGAGATGGCTGATGTTATACAAACTTAGTAATTATTGAGTTAGCTGCCAATGTCACGTTTTTAAAAAGAACAAAAATATGTGATTACTAAATTTATTTTTTCCTACATGGCCAATTTTCCTGTGGTGCTTTTTGTACACAGACTGGATTTTTTTGTGGGGCTATAATTTATATATGATATTCACCATTTTAAAGTGTCCATTTAATCATTTTTAGTGTAGTCACAAAGTGAATTGGGTTTTGATATTTCAAAAGTGAGTTAAAAATTGTCAAGATTAATAGCCCTCTTTTCTCATATTGCTCAGGCTGTTAACACATTGGATTTTGTTCAGTGTTCTTTAGACCACTTCTCTGGAGTCCTTGTAGGTTATGTAACCGTTTGGCATTGCAGCAGAATTTAATTTTACCTGCTGATGCAACAGTGTAACTATCCCCATGTGGAAGACAGCCTGCCTTTCCAAAAGATGGTTTAGATATTCTGAGTCACGCAGGCTGTGCGCTCTGGCGCCTCTGTGGCTCTCCAGCATCTACTGGGTTGATGTTGTGTGGGGTGAGGGTTGTTGTCTCTGTCCTCCTGTAAGGGATTTCGACCTCTGCACTCTGATGAAGGCCAAATGCACACCGTAGACCTGTAGGATGTCAGTGTTTCAAGGCCACATGTGATGGCATCTGGATCACTTACATGTCC